>NW_004754915.1:180166-208822 GCF_000188695.1 Salpingoeca rosetta | reverse complement strand
GGGGGCTGTGTGCGCGCGTGTGTCAGTGTGTGTGTGTGTCAGTGTTCGTCCGTTTGCGTGCCTGCCTGTGTGTGTGTATGTGTGTGCGTCTGTTTGCGTGCCTGCCTGTGTGTGTGTGTATGTGTGTGCGTCTGTTTGCGTGTCTACCTGTTTGTGCCTGTGTGTGTGTGCGTGTATTTTGTGCTTTTTCACCCACCTCACACGCTGCTGTTTTGCAGGCACGCCGTGATTTGGAGCATCAAGTCATGGAGACCCAGGCGCAGCGCATGGGTGAGGAAGTCGCTCAGTGCACCGTCACACGACACAGTTGTGCTTTCACGTCACGGCCTCAACTCCTTTTTTTTTGCTGTATTCTTCGACGCCCATGCCGCAAACACACCTTCACAGCACTACGCACGCACACACGCACACACGCACGCACGCACACACGCACGCACACACTTCCTCACCAACATACACCATTACTCACTCACCAACATGCACGCACTCACGCACGCACACCGTAGGGCTTGACAAGGCGAGCGAGGAGTATGCAAAGCTGCACGAGCAGCAGCAGGAGATCACGGGCCTGTGGGAGGGCGTGATTGCCAAGATGGAGGAGAGGGACCAGGAAATCACAACAGAGGCAGAAGCATTCGCGAACCTCAGGCAGCACATTGCAGAGAACGTGAGTGGCAGAACTGTGTGGTGTTTGGTTGAGGGGGCGGGGGAACGGCGATGAAGGGATGTGTTGAGATTGGAAGAGATGGCACGTGCGTTTCTGGTTCAACTTTGCACACGTGGGCGAACCTTGGCATTTCCGATTTAATTCCTGAGCTCCAACCGAACGACTACGCACACACACACACACACACACACTCTCTCTCTCAATCTCTCTCTCTCTCTCTCTCTCTGTCTCTCTCTCTCTCTGTCTCTCTCTCTCTCTGTCTCTCTCTCTCTCACACACACACTCACAAACTCACTCACACTCACACAAACACAAAAACACTCCCTCTCTGCAGGATGCGCTGATTCGGGAGAAGGACGCGTTTCTCGCCGAGCAGAAGAAGACGAACCGCGAGGTTGAGGCGGAGGTGAACATGACCGAGCGGCGCATGCTCAAGGCCCGCGAGCACCAACTGCGGGAGGAGAAGCAGCTGGACACATACACGGACGAGCTGCGTACGCTGCGAATCACCCTGTCCAAGACGGCCACGGACCTGTCGGCGAAGAAGGCGGAGCTGACGTCCCTGCAGAAGCAGCTGGTTGAGCGGACACGCCGGTGTGATGATCTTGAGCAGGAGGTGGCCAAGGCCAGGGAGAACATCACATCCATGCAGAAGCGGCAGCTGACGGCTGAGGAGCGCGAGCAGCAGCTAGCGCAGCTGTTGGAGGGGGAGGAGAGGGAGCAAGAGTCCATCCTGAAGGAGGTGGCGGCAATGCGTCAGGTGCAGTTTAAGGCGGCAGAGCGGGTGAAACAGCTTGAAGAAGAGCACGCGCGGTTGTCGCAGGAGCTCAAGGGCAGCGAGGCCGCCAACGCCAAGGCGCAGGCACGCATCCGCACGATGGAAAAGGACCTGTCCAAGCAGGCGCAGCTCATGTACCAGCTCGACTTTCAGATTGCAAACCTCGAGCGCAAGCTGCAGAAGCTCGAAGGAAAACAGTGAGTGGCGCTGATGGGTTCTTTTGTGTGTGTGTGTGTGTGTGTGTGTGTGTGTGTGTGTGTGTGTGTGTGTGTGTGTGTGTGTGTGTGTGTGTGTGTGTGTTTGTTTGCTTTTGTGTGTCTGTGTACCCACATGCTTCTGCTTGCCTTGTTGCCTGTGCTCATGTGTGTGCGCTTGTGACTGCTGCACGTGTTTCACGCATTTTGCACCAAACACACGCAATTTCTCATCATCACCACCACCACCTCCACCACCACCACGTTTTGGGTGCCAGGACGAGCGGAGAGAAGGAGAAGTACGAGGCGCAGATTGCGGAGTTGAAGGAGCAGCTGTCGGCGCAGCAGCAGACGAACAAGCTGCTGCACCAGCAGATCAGTGCCATTGATGACCAGATTCGCGTTGGGCGGCGCCGGATGGACACGGACGCAGAGGAGCACAAGCGGCAGGAGGAGTACATTACGCAACTCACGCTCGCCACGAAACGCCTGGAGAAGGACTTGAAACGCACAGTGACGTCCAAGGAGGACCTGCTGGTGGAGGAGAACATTCTCAAGCTGGAGATTAAACGCGTTCGACAGGCGCTTAACGACAAGGCGGACCGCGTGTACACGCTGGAGCAGCGCAAGCTGCAGCTGCAGCAGACGATGAAGGACAGGCTGGAGGAAATTCAGATCCACAAGGACCTGTTGCAGAAGCAGCAGAGGGAGGTGGAGGCTGACAAGTCTGCCATCAACAAAGGTGTGTGTCTGTGTGTGTCTGTGTGTGTCTGTGTGTGTCTGTGTGTGTCTGTGTGTGTGCTTGCATGTGTGTGTGTGTGTGTGTGTGTGTGTGTGTGTGCGTGCGTGCGTGTGCTTTTGTGTGTGTGCAGTGTGTGTATGTATGTGTGTGCAGTGCCGCACGTCTACATGAGTTAAAATGAGTTCGCATTCCCCATCTCCCGTTCTCACCACCGCGCCTGTCCCCATCCCCCTCCCTCCCCCTGTGCCCAGAGCTGAACGAGCGGTTTGGGCGCATTGACCAGCTGAAGAAGCGGTACGAAATTATTGTCATGTCGATGGATTCCACAGACGACGGCGAGCCGAAGACACACGCGTACTACCTTGTCAAGCACGCGCAGGAGCGGGAGGAGCTGCAGCGCCAGGTGACCATGGCGGTGGCGGTGGTGGTGGTGGTGTTGGGGGCGGGGGTTGTCGTGTTGGTGGGTGGTCGTGTTGGTGGTGTGGTGGTTGAGTGGACGGGCTGGTTGTGGAATCATGTTGTTTGAGACGCTGGCTATCTTGGTTGACTTGTGCTTGGCAATCCATCCAATCGCCATGGATATGCAAGCACGCACACAAACAGACACATACACACACAAGTACGCACATGCACACATTCCCACACTTGCGTTCGCTCACCCGCTCACGTCCCACGCTCCATATCCCCTATCCTGCATCCTGCGTGCAATAACGCCACGTTGCACAGGGCGATGAGCTGCAGGAACAGATTACAGAGGAGGAGCGCCAGTTGCGGGGATTGCACAAGACGCTGTCCAAGATGACAAAACGCAACACAAAGCTCAAGCACTCTCTCCGCGGTGTGAGCGAGGACACACCCGAGCAGCAGACAAAGGCCCAGCTCGAGAAGAAGGTATGCATGATGTGTGTATGTGTGTGTGTGTATGTGTTTGTGTGTGTGTGTGTTTGTGTATGTTTCTGTGTGTATGTGTTTGTGTCTCTGTGTATGTGTCTGTGTCTGTGTTTGTGTCTGCGTTTGTGTCTGTGTTTGTGTATGCGTTTGTGTCTGTGTGTGTGTGTGTGTGTGCTTGTGTCTGACAATTAGAGTACGCTTGACTCCACCGTTCCTCTCCTTTGCTGGCTCGCATCCACCTCGCGCTGTCTCGATCCAACCTCCCCCCCCCCCCAATGCCCTCCCCTGCAGTACCACACGCTTCTTGAGAAGCACAAGGCGCTCAACCACGAGCGCAACGAGCTTGATGCGGAGCTGCGTGCACTGGAGGAGGCGGATCTCGCTGCCGCCCGCGACGAGCAGCAGCTGCAGTCGCAGGTCGACCGCGCAGCAGCAGAACTCTCCGCTCTCGACTCCGAACTCACAGAGCAGATGGTGCGATGAAGGCACATGGAGTGCTGGTGGTGGTGGTGTGGTTGCAGTTGTGAGTTGTGGGCAGAACGTAAAGGGGCGTGTGTATGTGTTACAGTTGTGAGGTGTGGTTGTGGTTGTGATGCGCTTGTAGCTGTTGGAGTTTGCGAGGTCCGTTGCTGTATTGGAAAAGTCGAGGTGGTGCGGGTCAATATTTGTCACCTGATCGGTGTTGCTTCACATGATCGTTGACGTTGAACAAATGTTTACCGGCAACCCACATCCTTCTCCCTCTATCTCCTCATCATCACACCTCCCCCTCCCCCTTGTTCAACACCTCCTCCTTGCCACCACCATCAGCACAAGCTGCAGCGCGCAACCCGCCAGAGCGAGCAGCTCAAGGCCGAGCACGCGGCACGTGCAAAGGCAGACGGCAACGACGCTGAGCTGGCGCACAAGGACTTCCAGCTGCGGCAGCTGCGAGACACCATCGGCCGCATGATGCGTGGGATTGACGGTGTTGTGCGCAACAATGCCGACGTTGCTGTGCAGCTGCAGATGCTCTATGACCAGCACGGCATCAAGGCGCCCACACACAGCGTCCCCGGCAGCAGATACGGGGTAAGGACTGTGTTTGTTTATGCTTGTTTATGTTTGCGTGCGCGCGTGTGTGTGTGTGTGTTTGTTTCTTTGTATGTATGTTTGTTTGTTTGTTTGTTTGTTTGTTTGTTTGTTTGTTTGTTTGTTTGTTTGTTTGTTTGTTTGTTTGTTTGTTTTGTTTTGTTTTGCTTGCTTGCTTGCTCGCTTGCTTGCTCATGTGTGCTGGGTTATCGCCTCGCAAGCGTGATTCTCGTCTCACCTCACCCCCCCCCCACACACACACCACCACCACCACTCCCTCACCACGATGACGTGTGTACAGAGCTCGCGCGGCAGCAGCGTTGCGTCGACGCGCAGCACACGCAGGACGACCCAGCGCACGCTCCCGCCCACGGCCAACGACGTCGTCGCCAAGTACACATCGCAGCGCCCCGTCTCAACCACCACCTTTGAGGTGAGCCACAGCACACACACACACACACACACATTGCGCGTGCACACACACACAATCACAATACCACGCACGACTCGTGTTCATCCACGTGCGTATGCGTTGCATGTGTACAGTTTGGGCTGCCGACGCGGCCCGAGTCTGGGCGGAGCGGGCTCACCACCCGCCCGACAACCCGCTCAACCGCTGCCCGCACACGCGGCACACGCAAGTCGACAACCGTGACAGCAGGGCGCACCTCCGCTGGCCCGCGGGGCACACGGACAACAGCGAGTGCCGGCGGGCTCGGTGGCCTGAGCGTGTCTGGGTCACGGCCCCTCTCTGCGCGAAGCTCTGCGTCCACACGACGCAGCGCGGCATCAACGAGCGGTGCACGTGGCGCCGCACGCAGGGGCAGGCCCACCTACGGCTGATGCGGCCTGGATCTATGTGTGATTGTGATTGTGATTGTGTGTGTGTGTGTATGCGTGTGTGTACATGCGTGTGTGTACATGCACATGCGTGTTTGTGTGTGTGAAATCTGATGCAGTCTCGTTCTGTCAGGGAATCAGCTTGCCTGTCTGAGTTTCCACCTACACTACCTCCCCAAATGCTGGCTGTGTATTTCTTGCAACCCCCCCCCCTCCTCCCACAACCCCTGTGCATGTTTGATCGCCCGTCATTTTGGCCTGCGTGCTGCTTATTCCTGTCGTTTATTCCTTCCTCTTGGCTGGTTTCCATGCTCTCACGCCCCTCAGTAGTCATCCCCAGCAACAAGGCAGTAGAACCCAGTGTAACGAGTGGCGGTTGTCGCAACACGGAAGAACAAAACCATGGTGACACCCCACCAGGACGATAAATCTCACAGACTCATGCACACATACGGTCACGTGCATGATTTGAGCACAACCATGCTCTTGTCCCCAGTGTCCGTTTTGTCAAGCAGGTCATGAGAGCGGCAGGCGCCTGCCGTGGCCCGGGCGGTAGACTTTGCGCATAGCGTCAAGACCAACGAGGGTTGCGTACCCGACAACGGCCGTGCTGAGCGAGGCGACGTGCAGCAGCGTTCGGTTTGCTACGCTGGTCCAGTACTTCTTGGAGAGCAAGGTGATGACGATGTGGTCGTGCAGCGGTGTGGGCGTCAGCTGTAAGCGCGTGCGGCACACGGGGCAGCAGTGCGCCATGGCCTGCCCGCTGTCGTACCATGCCTGCATGCAATCCCAGTGACACACGTGGGAATCGCTGACGGGACAGAACGAGAACACGCGGCGTGTCCGCGTTACTTCCCGGCAGATGCTGCACATTGGCCCATCTCGCATGCCGGCGCCATCCATATCATCAACACGGTTAACGCCAGCGTCACCGTCATTGCCATCGTCATCATCATCATTAGCGTCATCATCATCATTAGCGTCATCATCGCCGCCACGACAGTTATTCCCATTGTCAGCAACATCGTCAGCATCATTGTCACGATCATCGTGACTAGCTCTGTGTGCAACAGTGCCACCGTCACCAGCGGCGATGCTCCTGCCTGCGCTATAACTCACAGTCGTCGTGAGGGTGCTGTCACGACGGCCGTCACTATCTTGTACTGGTGGCGATGGGATGGTGGGTGTGTCCAGCAACAGCATTCTGTCATCCTCCCCAACAGGCTCCTCCCGAATATGCGCACGCCGCCGCCCCATTCTTCTTCTTGTTCTTCTTCTTGTTCTTCTTCTTGTTCTTCTGCTCACTGGCCCGCCCCGCCTGCCCGCTCCATCTTCGTCAGCAGCATCGCTGTACAGATCATCAGCATCGCTGCTGCTGTCGCTGCTACGGACGCTCTCAACATCATCATCATCAACATCATCAACATCATCAACATCAACATCATCATCGTCATCGTCAACATCATCATGAAGGTAATCTGTCCCGCTCTGCCCAAGCTCACGGTGTGGATAGGCCGCTAGGCTGTGGCCAGGCTGCAGCGAAGGCGAGACGAGTGGATATGGGGGTGCCTCTGTGCCGTCCCCTGGTGCTGCCGTCCACGATGCAGCTGCATGTGCGAGGGACGATGCCGGGCGTGGATATGGCGACGGTGAAGTCGACAACAGATCGCGGCGTTGGTGTTGCTGGTGGCCGTGCTTCTGCCGCCGTTGCCGCCGCCGCCGTTGGTGCGGGCGGTGTTGTTGTGGTGCGTCTGAAGGCTGTCGCTCTTGCTGCGGGTGCTGCCAGGGGCGGCCGATGAGGTTTCGTTTTGCGTTCATCAAGAGGTGGACGGCCATGAATAGGGCCTCGTCGAAGGAGACGACGGCCAGCGCGGCCACCAGCGCCACGATGCGTGGGTTGTATCTGCGCAGCAGCATGACGATGCGCTTCAGCACGCTGCGGGCGTTGGTGGACGTGAGCACCAACCGCGAAGACACGTACCATAGCACAAAGTGGGCCGTCTTGAGGAACTTGCGGGCTTCTGGCCGCAGGTGCAGCTGGAAGAACGGCGATGCGTTGACGACATTCTCCCGCAAGTGATGACCTTTGATGTAGCTCGCAATCGCCCAGCCTGTTCGTTGTGAGAGGAGGTTTGGGGTGGGGAGGGATCGTATCCAGCAGATGAAGTTGAGCACACCGGGCAGACAAAACCAGACTGACGCACAACACAAAATGCTGCAGCAAACACACACACACACAGACACACACACACAGACACACACACACACAGACACACACACACAGACACACACACAGACACACACAGACACACACACAGACACACACACAGACACACACACACAGACACACACAGACACACACAACACACAACACACAACACACAACACACAACACACACAAACAAACACACACACACACACACACCGGCGAGGACGAGGCGGACGGCGTGGAAGGTTTGCCAGTCGCGACCAGACAACAGCAGCGGCGGCCGCGCTGGCGTGAAGGGCCTGAGCGGAAACGTAGTCGCCAACACTGCACCCATATCCGCTCACACACAAGCAGTTCCCGTGTTTAAAATAACATCGAATCACCCGCACCATAAAGTTTTTACTTTTGTTTGCTCTGCTGTTTTGGAGGAAGAAGGATATGGCGGACGTGCGACAGAGGAAGAAGAAGGCTGTGACGGCCACTGCGCAAGGTGGCAGTGACAAGAAGCAGAGTCAGAAGAAGGCTGCCAAGCAGGCTGGCGGTGGCGGTGTAGGGGCAGCAAAGCTGGTGTCCATTGCATTGGCTTTGGTGCTGTTGGGTGCACTGGCATTTGTGGTGCTGTCTCCAACGACAACGACTCCACCACCATCAACAACACCATCGACAGCACCACCCAAACCGCAGCAGCAGCAGCAGCAGCAGCAGCAACCAGCAGGAGCGCATGAGGAGCCCGCGGCAACACCGGAGCCGGCATCCGAGACCCAGAAGGGCAGCGATGGTGGTGAAGAAGATGCGTTGTCGTTTGTGCAGCGTATGAAGGTGGCAACGTCCAAGAAAGTGGCGGAGGAACTGCAGCAGCCAGACGACAACCAAGAAGAGCAGGACGTGAAGGAGCAGGGCAAGCAGCCAGCCTCTTCCCCTCACGACCCAGCCGTTCCCTTTGCTGCTCATCCTCAGGTAATACACAACGTGTATGCATATGTGTGTGTGCGTTGTGAGGGCGATCGGGGTGTTTGCGCTGTTGTGTGCATTTGCACGAGGCAGGAGCTGCGCTCACACTGGACGCTGTTGGTTGATTGGTTCACGCTGTGGTTGGCAGATTGAGTTTGACATTGAAGGCCCAAACGACCACGGTAGGGATGGGATCACGTGTGGAGCACACGATCGTGTGATGTTGCTTGTTGTGTTTTCGCTCGCTGTTCCATTGTGGTCGCTGGACTGATGGTGCCCTTTTTCGGCTTGGTTGCAGCTGTTCCCGGTGCTCTGTCCAAGGTCATTTCCCCGTTGTCGCTGGTGAACCTCTTCTACACATACACGGACGAGCACCCGTTTCACATCAAGCGCGTTGACGACTACTACGCGGGGCTCAACTCCAACCTCTCCCACATTGACCTTCTCCTGCGTTAGTGTGTGTGTGTGAGTGTGTGTGCATGTGTGTGTGTGAGTGTCTGACTGTCTCGTTGTGTGTTTCGTTTGCCTGCCTGCGTGCATGCCTGCTTGCCCTGTGCTTCCTGTCTCAGCAAGCTCACTTTTGGTCGACTGCAATGCCACAGAGATTCATGCCGCCACCGCGCACGATGAAGAGCTGCTTTCTCCCGAGACAAATAAGACCCAGGCAAACTGCGCTTTCGTACGTCCCCTCTGTCTGTGTGTGTCTGTGTGTGTGTGTGTGTGTCTGTCTGTGTGTCTGTCTGTGTCTGTGTCTGTGTCTGTGTGTCTGTGTGTGTCTGTGTGTGTGTGTGTGTGTCTTGAGGTATTGTCAATCTCGTGGAGCCTGCCTGTTTCTCTCCCTTTCCAACGACATCGGCTTCGCTTCCTGTTCTTCCCAAGCAACCATCCAATATGTGACGCACGCACACGGCTGGCGCGTTGCTGTTTCCTGCGCACGCCTTCAGGTGAAGCACGGCATGGGCAGCCTGAACGACAAATACCCCGATGCGTACCACGCGTACTTGGACGGATGCACCATCGTCTGCAACATCGTCCCCGCTTACTGGCAGCCACTCGCAGGGTGAGTGTGGCGTGGGGTCGTGCAATTCATCGTGTTTGCACGCATGCGAGCGCGGGAGTGAGTGCATGCCTGCAAATGCCACGACACATGCGTGGATACAGCTTCTTCTCCCATCATTCACACATGTGCCTGTGCTGATGGCTTGCTGGTGTTGCTTCAGGCTCATGCATGGTGTGCAGCAAGAGACTGGGCTTGCGTACATGGCCAATATGTATCTCACCCCGCGCGCCAGCCAGGGATTTGTCGAGCACACTGACAACAAGGTGTGTGCGTGTGCGTGTGTGTGTGTGTGTGCGTGTGTGTGTTTGGTGTGAACATGTGTGTGTGTGTGAAACTTGTGTGTGTGTGAAACTTGTGTGTGTGCGTGCGTGTGTTTGGTGTGAACAGGTGTGTGTGTGTGTGTGTGTGTGTGTGTGTGAAACATGTGTGTGTGTGAAACATGTGTGTGTGACATGTACTTGTGTGACATGTACTTGTGTGACATGCAAGTGGAGCCTTTTCTGAGAAGAGAGAGTCCTTGTTTTGCACTCTTCGCGCTCACAAGCACCCGCAATGCACGCACGCACCCGCACATGTCCATGTTCATCGCCCTGCAGGATGGCCTTATTGTGCAGACGGATGGGCGGAAGGAGTGGGTGCTGAAGAACACCAAGTTCCCGATGCCTTTGCGTCACCAGGTCATTGTTGACAGCATGCTTGCTTGCAAGCAATGCCTCTGTTTGGTTGAGCCCGTGGTCTCGTGGAGTGGCAGGCTAGGCGACATACACTTGCAACTCGCCCCAGCACACTTGCGCAATCACGGCATTCGCTCGCCCACTCACGCGCTAGGCTGTGCACATGCATGTGTTGCGTGGGAGCAGATGGTTGGTCGACCGTGGGAGCGGCCTGCGAGCACGGTTGCGGCGGACACGGCGGCGGAGCCCCTGCTGACGGCCGGGGATGTCCTGTTCATTCCGCGTGGCATGCCCCACTACGCAAAGAGCGCGGGCGACTATCCTTCCCTCCATTTCACCGTCTCTCCGGTTCGTGGTGGCTGTGTGTGTGTGTGTGAGTGGGGGGGGGATGGTGCATGTTCGTACCTTCCGTCTCATTTGATCATCATCATCATCATCATCATCATCACCATTCATCATCTTCACCAACCACAATGGGTAGACAAAGAACCTGGAGTGGGTTGACTTCTATCGCGATATTGCTGACGTCAGCAAACCATTTGTTGCCGCTCGCGTGGAGACCTTGCTTGGCGACGACGCCCCATCCGTCCAAGGTGAGAATGTTGAATTGGTCGCTGACGCTTCCTGCTGCTGCTGCTGCTGCTGCTGCTGCTGCTGCTGCTGCTGCTGCTGCTGTTGTTGTTGTTGTTGTTGTTGTTGTTGTTGCTGTTGTTGTTGTTGTTGTTGTTGTTGTTGTTGTTGTTGTTGTTGCTGCTGCTGGCCATGTGTTTGTGGTGGTGTGGCTCACTGTTAAATACACACGCGCGCGCATTACACGCACACACATGCGCACTGCCTCAACTGCATGTGCAGAGATGCTTCAGTGCATGGGTGCGCTTGCAGATGCGACGACAGCGGCGGTGGCGGCGGCGGCAGAGGAACCGCTCCATTACGAACTGCGTCGCTCCCTTCCTTGGTGGTACAGGTCAGTTCCTGCTGCGGCGCTGCGGTCTGTGTGTATGTGTGTGTATATGTGTGTGTATAGAGAACGCTGGTGCTTCCTGCCACACGAGATAAACACACATGCATACGCAAACTCATGAAACCTTACAACAACCCGCATTCCCTCCCCACACACACACACGCACGCACACACTAGAGCGCTCGCGGGCGTGACTGTGCCCTCTGTTCACTCTGCCATCGGTTACACCGTCAAGCAGTGCAAGGACAGGCTCGCCCAGCAAGGTTTGTGCTGGCGAGTTGATGACTGTGATTGGGGCTGCGCAAAGTGAAAACCAAGTGTGTGTGTATATGTGTGTATATGTGTGTATGTGTGTGTATGTGTGTGCGTCTGTGCGTGCGTGTGCCTTTGCTGAAGCCACCATACGTTCCCACAGCAACAAGTTACGCGTGCAGACACGCTTGCATGTGCAGCAACAAACTTTCCTCGCCCTCACTGCTGCTGCTGCTCACGCTCTGCTTGCGATTTCTCCTTGTGCCAACATGATGCCACTCCCTGTTTCACCCCGCGTTTCTCTTGCGTGGCAGTAGAAGCTGATGCTGAGCGCGTTGCTGCGGTGTCTGCGCTTGTGGACAAGCTGGCCAAGGGCGTGACAATGCCCAAAGTCTTTGATCTCCTCAACCTCTGTCGCCCGCGCACACCGGCCGTCCCCATTGCCTCCGTTTCCCAATGTGACGCTGTACGTTTTGTGTGTGTGTGTGTGTGTTCGTGTGTGTGGTGTGTGTGTGTGTGTGTGTGTGTGTGTGTGTGTGTGTGTGTGTGTGTGTGTGTGTGTGTGTGTGTGTGTGTGTGTGTGTGTGTGTGTGCGTGTGTGTGCGTGTGTGTGTGTGTGTGCGTGTGTGTGTGCGGGGAAGGGGTCTGTTCAAAAGACACTGGCACGTGCTTCCTTCACTATCATGTGCTGTCGCTTCATCAAATGTGCGTGCCGCGTACGCACGCCGTTTTCACACACAGGCACACTCACACACTCACTTATCGGTGTGCAGGTGTCTGGGAAGCTGCGGGCGAAAGGCATTGCGTTCCTTGATGATCTTCTCGGCGACGTGATGGAGGACCACGAGCTGCTGAAGACGGTCCTGCCCAACGCTCTCAAGCGAAACTCCGTCTTTGTCGACTACACGGCAAAGCTTCACGCAAAGGGGCTTGAAATCGGTGCGTTGTGTATGAAGGCATGTGTGTGTGTGTGTGTGTGCGTGTGTGTGTGTGTGTGTGTGTGTGTGTGTGGGTGTGGGTGGGTGTGGGTGTGTGTGTGGGTGTGGGTTTGTGTGTGTGGTGTGTGTGTGTGTGTGTGTGGGTTGTGTGTGTGTGTGTGTTGTGTCGCCTGCATTGCGCTGTTTGCATCCCGGAGAGGCGCACCGCCCGTTGGTGGTGCCCACCAAAGCATGAGCTTTGACCACCCACCACACGCACACACGCACACACGCACACACAATTACGTACAACCACACGCGCGCAACATGCCTCACTGCCCATGCGTGCATGTTGTTCTCTGCAGACCCAGCGTCGTTTAGTGCAGTGGCACTGCACCCAACCACATCTGTGGCCTTTACAGCAACGCCGTGGTCCTTCCAAGTGAACAAGTCCTCCATCACCATTACCGCAGGCGCTGAAGCTGCCTCCCAGCCGCAGGTGCGTGTGCTGAGCAAGGAAACGGTGGTTCAGAGGGCGCGCACAGTGGAGTGGCGTGTGAATGGCTTCAGACCATGAAGCAGAGGGAGGAGGGTGGGTGGACTGAACTGGCGAGCACCAACCGGCCAGCGAGAACGGCGGAAAATTATAGCACGCAGCAGCTCGGGGCATTGGATCATGGTGTCTTTGTCAACGCTCACACACACACACGCACACACACACACACGCACACACACACACACGCACACACACACACACACACACAAACACGCAGAGGGTGGAGTTCCGCCACACGCCGCAGCTGGAGCAACTGCTGAAGCGTGTGCAGGGACTCCAGGACGGCGACGGCGCCTCGTTCCAGCTGCATGAGCTCGCCACCGCCGTGTCCCCACGTGACGACTTTGAGGTCGCCTGCCTGGTCAGGGTCCTCGCTCGCCTGAACGTGCTCGAGCCGGCAGCGGCCAACAAACAGCACGCAGCCGATGGCGACCACGGTGAAGCATCCGTGCCCGAGCAATACGAACACCTCATCACCGACACGCCCGCACCGCCGCCTGTCACAGACACGCAGCAGCAGCAGCAGCAGGAGGAGAAGAAGAAGGAGGAGGAGGAGGAGGAGGAAGGTGACGAGGTGGAGATTGTGACAGACGATGATGGGAGGGCAGACGAAAACTCGGAGCCGAAAAAGGACTAGAAGATGATGAAGTGTGTGTGTGTGTGTGTGTGGCATGTGAAGGTGATGGCTTGTGCTTGCGGTTGTGCCTGGAATGCTGTTCAGTTTTGTCGGTTTATTGAAGAACATACATACTGGCATTCGAGCAAGTCAGAACCAGTGATGGCCCCAAGTAAAAAGCACGCACGCAAATACACGCATGTAGAAATCACTTCGTATACAGCACGGCAAATAGGGCGAGTAGAAAAGCGCAGTTATGCGCGTCAGCGATTGCGCCTGTTATTGACCCAGGTCGCCACCTGCTTTGGCTTCAAGTTGCAGATGTGCGCAAGCCGCACCTTCTCCTCCTCAGACAAATATGCACGGCCGTTCTTGTCCATGTTCGCTTCATACCAAGCATTCAGAATAGCTCGTGTTCGTGCCGAGTGCCTTCCAGGACGATTCTCTTCTTGCTTTTGCCGAGACTGATACCTCTCTTGTTCCTCAACATACACGCAAGCCTCTGTCAGCAAGTCCAGCCCATTCAGAGGTCGCTTCTTCTGCTTCTTGCTCTTGCTTGGTGACTTGTCAACTTTTTTCTTGTCCTTCTTGTCCTTGTCCTTCTTCTTCTTGTCGCCGGGCATGGTGCTCGTTTGTTTGTCAGCAGGAGTGGGATGTCAGTGTTGTGGGGAGAAAGGGGCGAGGGTAAATGAAGCTTTTGGGGATCATGGTGCATCATCAATTGTGTTGCGAGAGTTGCGGTTTCCCTTGTTTAGTGGTTTTGCCAAGTCGCGAACCATCACTCCTTCAACCCACAAGCGAAATTTGATCGGTTGCATTCCAGAATTTCTATGATGACATCACCGGTAGGATTGCTCGTGACAATTCCGCACCAGAACAAAGGAGTTAAACTCCACTCCAGACGCACGGACACACACACACCAACTGCACACGCAAATGCACACGCAACAGCACACACACACACACACACACACACCAACGGCAACACGGAACCGACACAACGGGCACCGTCGCGCGCACCCCTGCCGTCAGGTCAGTACCTGCCCCTCACGTCCCTGGAGCTGTCTGTGCGCCTCATCTTTGGGGGCAGCTCGCCGTCGCGGCCCGCGCTCGATCGCCTGTAGGAGCCGTCTGCGGTGCTGGGGCGGCGGCGGTCGTAACCGCGGTCCATGCTGCGGCGATCCGCGCTTCGGCGCCGATCCACGCTGCCGCTGCTGCGGTCCCGGCCGCGGCTGCTGCGCTCATAACCGCCGCGGCCGCGATCGCGATCCCTGCTCCTGCTGCGGTGCTCTGGGCCGTGGCCGCCACGCCCGCGCCCGAAGCCGCGCCCACCACGAGACCCGCCGCGAGGGGCACCACGAGGCCCACCGCGGCCGCCACCTCGGCCGCCACCTCGGCCGCGGCCACCTCCTCGGCCCCTGCCGCGCCCACGGCCGCGCGGGCGCTCGGAGAAGCCCCTGTTCTGCTCTCTGGTCTCCATGGCGCGCTGCTGGAGCGCTGCTGGCAGGGGAACGGCACGCTGCATGCGCCGACCATCATCACTGCACAGAGGAGAGGACAAGGTGGGGGAGAGGGAGAGGAGGGCACGGTTAAGGGTGTGTTGTCTTGTTGCAGCAGCAACCACAACAATGCATGCACATGCACGAACACGCACACGATTGTTCAAAGCAACACACACGTACACATGTACACACGCACAACAACAACAACAACAACAACAACAACAACAACAACAACAACAACTTAAACAACAACAACTTAAACAACAACAACTTAAACAACAACTTCAACAACAACTTAAACAACAACAACTTAAACAACAACAACTTAAACAACAACAACAACAACAACAACAACAACAACAACAACAACAACAACAACAACTTAAACAACAACAACAACAACAACAACAACAACAACACACCTGAGGCGGATGAGACGGGAGGTGCGCAGGGCAGCCAAAAAGGTGTCCATGCTGGTGGTCTTTGCCTGCACTTTTGGAAAGTCGAAGATGACGCCGACATCGAGCCAGTCATTGCCGAGCCGCAGCTTGTCCTGCAGGAACTTGTCCTGAGGCAGGTTCTCGTCGCCAAAGTAGAACTCAACCTGCTTCACAATGGCCGCATCGCGTTCCTGTGGCGTGGCAAACCGCTCGGGCTCTGGCGGGCGGCGTCCACGGCCCCCACCGCGTCCACCACCACGGCCACCCCGACCACCACCACCCCGATCGCCGCCTCTGCCGCCCCTGCCGCCACTGCGACACGGCCGCGACCACGACCGCCAAAAGTCACCGCCTCGGCCCCGGCTCATGGGACCGCCACGGCCACGCCCACGCCCGCGCCCGCGCCCACGGCCACGATCACGATCACGGTCGCCACCAAACCCACGGCCGCGACCACGGCCTCTTCCCCGGCCGCGACCGCCGCGACCGCCGCCGCCTCGGGTGCGGCCAAGGAGTATCTTCTCCCTGCGGGCCCTGCGCATGGCGCGCATCTCCTCCTGCTCCTTCTCGTACTGCTCAATGAGCTCCTTGTGCTGCTCGGTAAAGTGCTGGTAGCTCTGGCCAACGGCGGGCTTGATGTCCTCGTTGGGGAGGCACGTCACCTCCAGGAAGCCCTCGGAGGCGTCTGGCGGGATGAAGTTCTTCATCATGTGCAGCACGGCCGCCTTTGGAATGAGCTTGCCTGCGTTTTCCTTGGCCTGCAGCGTGCCTGCAATGTCCTCGGCGGTGCGCAGAAACAGCATGGCGCGGATCTTGAAGGGAATCTCCGAGTCCTTGAAGGGCTGCATCTTGCGCTGCCGGGCAAAGCGGGAGGTGTTGGTCTGGTCCACAATGAAGAACCGCCGCTCCTGCGCGGCAAGCGGAATCAGGTGCCTGGTGGTGCGCATGCACAAGGCAAGTCCAGAAAAGGAGCATCGCAGGAGCATCGCAGGTTGTTGTGTGGCGTGCGAGCATCAGTTAAGCGTGAGGGCAGCAGGGTGTGAGTCGGTTGGTGGGTGAGCAGCAGCACAGTAACAAAGAGGGGATGCAAGAAGCAGGCACATTGCGAGCACGGCAGCGTGTAAGCAGCACAAGCGCATCGTGTTGGGGCGGAAGGAAAGCCGTGAGCAACATGCACAATGAAGGGAACAAAAGGGTGCCAATGACGACGTCATCAAAACACAACAGGGTGCACGTTCACAGTCGTGAAGATGGGCGTTTGTTCAAGTCCGAAGAATCCAAGTAGTCCCATACATGCATATGTGCGTGTATGTGTGCGTGTGTGCGTGTGTGCGTGTGTGTGTGTGTGTGTGTGTGTGTGTGTGTGCATGAAGGGAGCGAGTGAGTTGCTGAACCAATGAAAGGAGAACAATGGCGTGTCCAAGCTGCAGTCTGGGTAGGTTGGTTGCCCGAAGAACAAAACAAAAACAAAACACAAAAGCGCATTCATCGCTGCGGTGGGAACAGAGGAGGGTTTGTTTCAATCACGCGTGGGTGCCATTTAGCACAGGATTGAAAAGTGATTGCACCAGCGCATTGGCCAGTCTGACATTGTTGGCAAGACCGACCTGAACATGGCGCTGGAGGTGCGGCAGTAGCGAAGCCAGGACTCGCGGTAGTTGTACTCGGGCAAGTCTGGGTCATTGTGGGCAAGCTCTTGGATGATGGCCTCTGTGCTCAACACGTAAAACTATCAAGCAAGCAAAGGCACGGGCGTACAGATTGAGGCAAGAGGTGCGACGTGAGCGATGCAAGCGCAACTTAAACAACTTCAACAACAACAACTTAAACAATAACAACAACAACTTAAACAACAACTTAAACAACAACTTAAACAACAACTTAAACAACAAATTAAACAACAACAACAACTTAAACAACAGCACACAGCGCCCGTACGTTGTCTGTGCCGGTGCTCTGCTGTGCCTGGAGAAAGCTGCTCAGCCACTCCGTCTTGCCTGAGCCGGGCAGGCCAACGAGGAAGCCGACAGACGGGTCTGGGTGGTTGACTTCGTTGATGGCCTGGGATTGGAACGTGAGGGCGCGGGTGTGCGCATCGACCGTTCGGGATGGCCCTGTACGAGCACGCGACAGTTGCGCAGGGCAACGTGCCCAAAGACGGCTGCGGGCACGGTGCTGGCGTCAAGCTGGTACGCCACCCCTTGAAAGTCGCCGTTCTTGTAAAAGGAGATGACGAGGAGTGGCGGCTGGCCCTCGCGGTTGACGCTGGGCACGAGCGGGCACGTGGTCGTCACCACATCCAGGCGACACTCAATCTCGTCGTTGGTATGGTACGGCGTCCCGTACTTGACTCGCTCTCCATTGTGAATCTACAAGTCAGCGGCCACAGCACACGAACCAAAACAATGCGTTTGTGTTTTGAAAAACAATACACGAGCGAGGTGGGCAGGATGAGCAGCACGCGAATGAGAGCAATGGATGGATGGATGGATGGATGGATTAATGGATGCAGGAGGGAAGGAAGGGATGCGGACACAGGGAAGAGGAGCCATCACAAATACACGTACAAAAATGCGTGCAAGCAGGCCACGCGAAATATGTGGGCAGGGCAGAAAACGCAGGCAGGTGACGCAGAGTGTGTGGAGTGCAATGCTGATGATTGCAGTGGTCGTGGACGTCACCTTCGAGCCGCTGCTGCAGTATGCCCAGCCAAAGGTGTCGTCGCCTGAACAAATGATAGGTGGTGAGTGGACGACGAGCAAGCGAGTGTGGAGCAGCTCAGCAAACCCTTGCGGTTGTTGCAACACGTGCACATGGTTGTGCTGTACACGATTTGAGAATGCACAATACACGACGTCTGCACGAGCCTGTAAAGAGCGCGGTAGCAGCAGCACACCAAGCACAAAGACACCCCCCCCCCCTGTCCGGTTGTAAACGACATACCAACAAGGAGGTTTGCGCGCTCGAAGCTGAGGCCCACGCGCACGTCCACAGGGCCAGCCTTGACGGAGTTTGCAGGCAGGTCTTTGACAAGCGTCTTGTAGTGGTAACGCGTACCGCCACCAAAGATGCCCAGGGAGAGGCGGGCCCCGGTCCACAGCCAGCGGAATCCGCGGCCAGGGATGGGCTCCACAAACTTGCCTGCAAACGCAAGGAGCAACATCAAACAAAAACACACAACAAAAGCGACAGGGATGCAAAGGCAGGGCAGGGAGCAGTGTGGCAGATGAGAGGTGCGCCACGAAGCAACGCAGGAATGGGAAAGGAAAGGGAGGGAAAGACTCTGGGAAATGCTTGTCGTTGAAGAAGAACGAGGATTGCAGACAAAGGAGGAGAAGGGGAACAACAACAACTTAAACAACAACAACAACAACAACAACAACAACAACAACAACAACAACAACAACAACAACAACAACAACAACAACAACAACAACAACAACTTCAACAACAACAACAACAACAACAACAACAACAACAACAACAACAACAACAACAACAACTTAAACAACAACAACAACTTAAACAACAACAACAACAACAACAACAACAACTTAAACAACAACAACTTAAACAACAACAACAACAACTTAAACAACAACAACTTAAACAACAACAACAACTTAAACAACAACAACTTAAACAACAACAACAACAACAACAACAACAACAACAACAACTTAAACAACAACAACAACAACTTAAACAACAACAACTTAAACAACACCATCACCATCATCACATACACTTCTCTTGCGCGCTTCGCACCTTTAGAAGATTCGTGGTTGCCGATGAAAGCATGAAGGTGCTTGTGTGTTGGGCTGAACTTGGCCCACGTGTCTGGCAAGTTGATCGGCTCTGGATCGCGCATGGGCTTCCCTTTCCGCTGTGGAATCTGGTCGCTCTTGTGGTCATCGCCTCCGCGGGGCGCAGAGGCGGCTGGACAGAAGGTCAGAAAGAGGGTGCGTGCGCGTGTGTGTGTGTGTGAGTGTGTGTGTGTGTGAGTGAGTGAGTGAGTGAGTGAGTGTGTGAGTGTGTGTGTGTGTGTGCTTGCGTGAGTATGGCTGTAGCCGTGGCAGAAGTACACGCATGCCGAAACGGCACAAGCAGCATGGAAATCCACGCATTACAGCAGCACCTACAACAACCAGCGCGTGTACGCAAGCAGTGACATCACATCGTGCTCGGCAAGCGCACGCAAGAGCTGGGTCACCCATCGGCACAATACACTGCACACCAACTTGTAATCATAACAGCAGACAAAACGGCCTGCGCCACTCACGTGCGCCCATTGCACCACCACGACCGCGACCACGACCGCGACCACGGGCGGCGCTGCCGCCACTGCCGCCTTCTTGGCCCAGGATGGCCTTGAGGCGGTCGGGATGGATGCCCTCCAGCTGCGCACTGACATCCTCCACTTCCTCCTTCTTCACGTCCGCCGCTGTCTCTGTCGGTGCTGATGTTGGTGCTGGTGGTGCTGACGATGATGGCAGTGGTGGTGGTGGTGGTGCTGCTGCTGCACTCTCAGCGCCGCTCGCTGTGGTGGGAGGAGCTGGTGGGGCTGCATGAGCCAGTGGCTGTTCCTGTGGCTGCTGCTGCTGCTGCTGCTGCTTTGTGGGCGCTGGTGCCGTAACATTCGTTGGTGCCGTAACATTCGTTGGTGCCGTTACATTCGCGTCAACAGGCGCTTCTTGGCCAGCAGGAGCAGCCCTGGTTGTGGATGCAGCGTCGGGCACCTTGGCTTGCTCTGCTTGCGCCGGTGGTGGCAGTGGCGGTGAAGGTTCTTGATTCTGCGTTGCCGCTGGTACCTGCGCAACGACAGGGGCAGCTCCATTGCCGTTTGTGGAGCCAGGCGCTGCCTCAGTTGTGGGCGGCTTGTTTGCCGGGGCTGCATCCCTGCTGGCCATCGCTTCCGGTGCAGCGGCCGTGGAAGCAGTTGGCTGCTCCTGCACTGGCGGGGCCTGCGTTGCTGGTGCACCCGCCACCGTCGTCGTCGTTGTTGCTGTTGTGGCAGGCTCGGCAGGGGCTGTTGCAGCGACTTCTGTGGTGGTGGTGGTGGTGGTTGTGGAAACTTGCGCTGTTGTCGTCTCCGCAACTGTGGTGGCCGCAGTGGCTGCTTCCTGGCTCACCACCGTTTCCGTCGTGGCGGTGGTGGTGGCGGTGGTGGCTGTTGCTGAAGCAGCCACATCTACAGCGCCTGTGCAGTAGCAGGGGTGTTGCAGGTGAGCGAGTGCACAGTGTACGCAGCAACAATGTCACGCACCGCACACGCACACGCACACAACCACGCAAATCACACAGGAAGTCACCACATGCGGCACACCAATGCAAGCGCTTTGTGCCTCACCAGGCTCATCTTCCTGTTCCAGGCGTGGGCGCTTTGCTTGGTGCTCTTGTTCATCCGCCATGGCGACGACACAAGACGAGGAAGAGGAGACACCGGCGAGATATGAAGCACTTCGGGCAAAAGCGCGCCAAAACACAAAGACCTGGTTTGCGTGCACGAGGTGAATGCTCGCGCTTTCACGGCACAAACAACAGCCACACGATCACGTGTGCGCGAGCTTGTTGATCACCACGGTAGCTCCAAGTCATGCATGCGTGCTTGCAAAAGGCACCTTGGCGCCACATCCACCCATAAGTTTACACACACACGCACACACACACGCACACACGCACACACGCACACACACACACGCAAACACATGCACACAAATCAGAACCGCGCCATAACCGCCAAACCCATTTGTCATCTCCCCCCTCACACAATCCCTCTCCAGCACCATGTCATCACACATCACTCCATGTCACATCCCTCCACGCGCTTGCCAACACAACACACCTTGTCAGGTCCGACGCGGGCTCCTTGGTGGTGGCACTTTTGTTCGCAACACCCGATGCAAAACAGCAAAGTCGCGGAAGGATGATGGACCGTCAGCAGTGCAGTGCAGTGCAAGCAGTGCAGTGTTTGTGTTGTTTGTTTTCTGCTGCTGGGACGTGCTTGTTCCCGCCACAACTGCCCGTCAGCGACGATTGTTTGAAATCTTCCGATAATCGCCTGCAGCCATCAGTCAACAAATCAGAAGACATCATAAAGCGTAGCACCACAGCTCAGCTTGGCAGCGGTGGGAAAGACAGCGAGGCAAAACAGGAGGTGTGTGTGGAGGAGTGTGCGGTTCCCTGGTGGTGGCCAGTGCTGGCTGCTGACGTGCGTGCCTTGTTGTGGTCTGCTCTGCTCTCTCCAATGTTCTGCTTTGTGGGGGGGGGGGCTGCCTTGTTCCCCTGGTGCTGAGTAAGCGGTGCGAGAGAGAGAGAGAGAGAGAGAGTCTCACGTCACGTCTTCATCACTGTGTTCAATTTGCAGAGTGTAGTGCTTGTGTGGGCGGGAACTGAAACGCGGAGAACGGGAAGTGCTGCTGTTGTCTTTCGACCAAGCACCATGGAGGAGATCTATGGAAACGTCGAGACCCTGCGGCATGCATGGCACTACCGCAACCTCACCAGGTGACCCGAGATAGCGATGCGTTGACCGATGTGTCGAGAGAGCACCGTGGCTGTTCGCGCTGTCGTGTGTGTGTGTGTGTGTGTGTTTTTGTTTTTTTTGCCTTGCCTGTCGCAGAGTGCACTCGCTGCCCGGTGCATGCTTGAATGAGCGAATGAATGCATGCTTTTGTTGAGTGTCGTTGCTTCTTTGCTGTGTTTGCTGCTGTCGCTTTGGTGCAACGGCAAATGCAAACTGACCGACTCCCGCCCCTGCCACTTGCACCAGACAACAAGCGGAGGAGCTGCTGTGTCAGCAGAGCTGTCCAGGATCGTACCTCGTGCGCGAGAGCTCCAGCGGCAGCAACACCGTGCTTTGTGTCATGTACGTCACCGATCATTTGCAGCCTGCTCCCATTGTATGTCGGTGGTGTTAGCCGTGTCACTTGGGCAAGCGCCAGCAATGCAACTAGTGCGCGTCCAGCCTCTCATCTCCTTGCTGCCCGTTGCTGCGTTTGGGTCTGTGGTAAACAGCGATGAAGCAGGGCTTGTGGTGCACTACCTCATCTCCCGCAACGAGGACGGAAGCGTGCAATTCAAGGTCTGGTAGCCAATACAGAAGCTGTGCCTTTCGGTTGCACCCACTTCTCTCGCAACTGGCTCACGTGCCACGTTGCGCATCCCACGCCCGCACGCTCACACACACACACACACACACACACACACACACACACACACACACACACACACACACACACAAACATACACACACACTCACGCACACTCACGCACACACACACACACACCCCTTGATCCTCTCCCATCCCCTTCCATCCTGCGTCTGGCTGGTGCTCCAGGACCGCGACGACCGCGTGTACCCGGATCTTGAGGCGCTGATCGAGCACTGCACGCGCAAGAAGCGGCTGCGGGTGCTGCTGACACAGCCGTGCGAGCTCCCCGTCAGCGCTGCCGGTGCTGGCAGTATGGATGCACGTGCGTCTGGAACGGCGAGCGACGCGACGGAGGATGAGGACGAAGACGATGATGAGGAGGGCGATGAGGAGCAGGATTTCAACACCGTTCTCGAGCGCGAACTGCGCACGGCCGCGTCCCAGCAGGCCAGACTCAGGTGGCCGCCGTCGCGCGCACGTGCTGCTACGCTGTGCTCTGTGTGTGTGTGTGTGTGTGTGTGTGTGTGTGTGTGTGTGTGTGTGTGTGTGTGTGTGTGTGTGTGTGCTTTCGGCACTTTGTTCGCTTAATGCTCGGTGGACCGCACGCCTTGTTGGTCATGTGGCTCAATCATCCAACTCCCCCACCTTCCAAACCGTGCACCAGGTCTGACGCGCACTTGCACAAGGTGTTTGAGGAGTACATCCACTTCAACGCCCTCGGCGACGCCGGCGATGCACACCAGGAGCAGACGCTCGCAAAGTTCCGCGCCCTGGTGTGTGTGTGTGTGTGTGTGTGCACGCGTGAGCGCGCGCGAAGTCATGTGCGCATGTGTTTGCACACCCCACCTCCACCTGCTCCATCCGTCAACACGAGACCAACGTGCGTGCCAATGCCCACCACTGCCATGATCCCCCTCCCCCGCGTGCGCGTGCTGCCAGGTTGCCGAGCTGGGCAAGCCGTTGCTGCAAGAGCTGCAGACGTTCCAGACGCGTCTCGACGCTCTCCGAAATGTGTTCCAATCGGCCTCCATGCAGAGCAACATCAAGCCTCCCATTCGCGTACGATGATGACGACAGTGGTGGTGCTGCTGGTGGAAGTCGTGGTGGAGATATTTTGGCCGTTGTTTATCATGTTGTTTAGGCTGTTGTCACCGATGTACTCTCATTTCTCCTCCTATGTCGTGCATGCCTTCCACATGTTCACGCGTGTGTACAGATTGAACACCCAGACGTGAAGGAGGGATCTGACGAGCTGACGCGCCTGTCCACCTCCCTCGCCTTCTCAAAGTCCCTCGTCAACAACGTCGAAGCTTTTGTATGTACACCCCATCCCGCACATGCACTCCTCTGTCCTTCGCTGCTGCAATGCTCCTGCATGCACCCCCACTCGCACCCTCAATCCCACCACTCGTGACACCTCCACTCACTCGCCACCCACTTTTGCTCACTTACCACACAATTCCTCACTCACCACCCCATTACTCAACGCACATATCACCCCTCACCACCTCTCTCCCAAAGGCCACGTCGTACCTGAAAGGGCTGCTGTGCAAGCACGGGTCTGGCGGTACCGCCCCCGCTGTTGAGCTCTCCGCCATGAGGACCTTCGACGTCCGCCGCGTTGACGTGGGTTGATGGTGACGTGGAGTGAGCGGTGGTGGTGGTGGTGGTGGTGGTGGTGTGTGTGTGTGTATGTGTGTGGCGTGTACACGTTCGAGTTGTGTCATGCTTGCGATGTTTGTTACATCCCATCGCCTCACACACACACACACACACACACACACACACACACACACACACACACACACACACAAACGTACAAACGAACTGTACGGCTCGACTGCAGCAAATGATGAAGACGTCGACGGTCATCTCTGTGAATCTGAGCGAAGGGTTCGTGTCCATTGGCAAGGACGATCCAAAGCCATACAAGCACGACGAGGTATGCGCACACACGTGTGTGTTTGTCGTGTGTGAATTGAAGCTTGCACTTTCACTCACGCCAGAATTGTCGCCACTGCCCACAATGTTGTTCGTCGCCCCACTCGCGCACTTGTGTACACGCGCGCACATGCACATGCACCTCACCACCCCACCCCCACCACCACCTCCTCCTCTACCCCCTGTGTGCGTGCGTGTGTCAGATTCTGCAACTGATCAAGAGTCGGTCGAACAAACAGCGGCTCGGCGTTGTTCTCAGCGGAAAGCGAAAGGATTTCGTCTTTGAGAGCCTGGCGGTGTGTACGAATGATGATGCTGATGATGATGATGATGATGCTGATGATGATGATGATGATGATGATGATGATGATGATGATGATGATGATGAGTTCGGGTGCTATTGCTGCCCTTCCATCTTCTCACGGCGTCTTTTGTTCTGCACTCACACACACGCACAATCACACAAAATCACACACACACCCTTGTCTCATGCTTGCATGCACACTCGCTTGTGCTGCTGCTGCTGCTGCTGTTGCTGCTGCTGCTGCAGGAGCGAGAGGAGTTTTGCCAGCTGGTGCAGTCGATGAAGAACAGGCTCGGTGACGACAAGGCCACCGACTACATCCGCAACATCGACGTCTTCATTGGAACCTTCAACATGGGCGACGTGCGTTCCAACCAACCATTGTTGCTACTGTTGTTGTTGTTGTTGTTGTTGTTGTTGTTGTTGTTGTTGTTGTTGTTGTTGTTGTTGTTGTTGTTGTTGTTGTTGTTGTTGTTGTTGTTGTTGTTGTTGTTGTTGTTGTTGTTGTTGTTGTTGTGGTGATGGTGTTTCTTGTGTGCGCGTGCGTGTATGTGAGAGTGTGTGTTGGTTGGCTGCTGCCAAGATGCTTGAGCCTCACACCATGTACATGACCCACACATGTGCTCATACACATCGGTCGTGACTGCTCCCCACCTCCCCGCCTTCACCTTTGATCCCCATGCAGGCTGTGCCCAAGGATCAGGACCTGTCGACTTGGTTCCGGTGCGACGGCACGGGCACGGGCGGTTCAATGGACCCGAGCACATACGACATTGTCGCAGTCGGTACGCCCTCTCCACGCGCGGCTGCTGCTGCTGCTGCTGCTTAGCATCGTGTTTCGTGTGTCCGTGTCTGTGTTCTGTGTGCGGCTATATCTGTGTAGCCATGTGTCTGGCTTGTGGCTGTGTGCGTATGTGAGGGTCTTGTCCGTCCGGTATCTTCGGGTTTACTTCCCACCGACCTTCACCACGGCGACCGCCGCTTGCGTGCGATGCCATGTGATGACAGGGACGCAAGAGAGCGGTGGAAGCGAACGCGATTGGATCTCAACGATCAAAGCCGTTATCGGCAGCGAATTCTACCAGGTGCCCGATACTATGAGTATGTGCATGTGCGTGTGTGTATTTGTGTGTGTGCATGTGCGTGTGTGTATGTGTGTGTGTGCATGTGTGCATGTGTGTATGTGTGTGTGTGCATGTGTGCGATTGTGTAAGTGAGACACAGACAGCGAACACACGCGAGCTCTCTCTTTCCTCCTGCTCACGCGTGAACACAACGGCCACTGCATGATTGCGGACAGGTTGCCTTTGTGCGGCTGCTGGCCATCCGCCTCGTTGTCTTCGCCAAGCAGGCCCACCAGAACCTCATCTCACACCTCCAGCAGGGCACCGTCGCAACCGTGCGTCTGTGTATATGTGTGCGTGTATGTGTGCGTGTATGTGCGGCTGGGTGAACGTGTGTTTGAACGTGTGTTTGAACGTGTGTGTGTGTGCGTGTGTGTGTGTGTGTGTGTGTGTGTGTGTGTGTGTGTGTGTGTGTGTGTGTGTGTGTGTGTGTGTGTGTGTGCGCGCGCTGACCTACCCTTCACAAGCCGCCACTCCCCCTATCTTACATGCACCGTTGCAACTTCCCCGTCTGCGTGTACTCCTCGCCCACTGGCAACATCCATTGCGTCACGTGTGCTTGCATGCACCATCTCAGGGCATTGCGAACAAACTTGGCAACAAAGGCGGGGTGGGCATTTCGTTCTTCTTCGAGCAGACGTCCCTCTGCTTCCTCAACTGCCATCTGGCCGCCAGCGCCAACAAGGTCCGCACACACACACACGTGTATGCGTGTGTATGTGTGTGTGTGTTGCACGTGTGTGTATGTGTGTGTGTGCACGCATGTGTGCTGCGCCTGTGCTGCACCTGTGTGCGCATGCGTACCGCCACGTGGAACGTGCACATGGTTGCGCCTGTGTGGGTCCCGATTGCCTATTGCATCAACCACTTCGCTCAACTCTGCAACGTGCACTCACGCCTTCAACCCCTTCACCACCGCCTGTTCATCTCTCTGCAGGTGTTGCGGCGGAAGGCGAACATCCAGGACATTCTCGGGAAACTGCAGCTTGGACAGAAGAAGCTTGTTGGGTTTGATGTTGCCAGCCAATTCCACCACATCTTCTGGTGAGAACGACCCACACTCACCCCATAAATAGCTTCCTTTTGTCACCTGATACACACACACACACACATTCCACAAATCGCCACTTCTGACCGCACTCTACACAAACCGCCCCCTTCACCCCACCCCTCCTCCACCACGACCACCCTGTCCACAGGTTTGGGGACCTGAACTACCGGCTGGACTATCCGCGGGAGGAGGTGCTTGACGTGATCAAGGCCAATCGCATCGAGGACCTGCTGCGCCGCGACCAGCTCCGCACGGCCATGCACGAGAAGACCATCCTCGCCGGCTTTGACGAGGGCCGCATCACGTTCAAGCCCACGTACCGCTACAAGCGCGGCGCACGCAACGAGTACACCATCGTCAAGCACAAGGTGCAGCACCGAGGCGATGGAATTCGCTGTGTGCATTCGTTTCGAAAAGGGGGGGGGGGTTGTGTTGGGGGGTTGGGGCACGCGAGACACATGTGGGTATCCTACCCTTGATTAATGAAGCTTTGCTTGTGTTCCTCCTCTGATAGAGACCACATGCGCATACAATCACACACACACATATTATCCCACGTTGGCGCGTTATCTCACTCCACCCAACACTCACCGTGCGCGCCCTCCTCCTTTTCCTCGTGCTTACATGCACGTGCAGCCTGGTGGGGTGAAGAAGATCAACGTGCCGTCGTATTGCGACCGCGTGCTGTGGCGCTCCTTCCCCGACACGCGCATCCGCCAGCTCGCGTACGGCTGCACCACAAACATCGTCACCAGCGACCACTCTCCCGTCTACTCCGTCTTCAAGATTGGCGTCAGATCGCAATATGTCCCGTACGTGGCCTGCTACTTGCCTTGTATTTGTATGTGTTTGCATGTGTTTGCATGTATATTTGGGTTTGGTTGATTCGGTTTGGCTGTTTGGTTTTTGTTTTGGGGTCTTTAGTGGCTTGCTCGTTCGTTCGGTGTGTGTTCGCTTGTGTGTTCGTGTTTGCACCACTTTCTTGGTTGGTTGGTTTTATCGGCCGGTTTTGCTTGCCTGGTGTGCTTTGTGTTGCTTGCGCGGTCCTCATTCTCAATCCGTCCCTCACCCAATCCCTGCCCTGTACATCTCTGCATGGACAGGAAGCATGATCCGTCTGCCGGAAGTTCGTGCCGGTTGCACATTGCGGGCGCCGATGCAACAATTGAGACGCGCTCCGCCACAGAATACTTTCTCGAGTTCTTTGGCACCTTCTTTAGTGCATCTGGTGCGGTTTGCTCGTCATTGCATCTGTTCTTGAGCAGCGACACACAACACACACACATACAACACACATACAACACACAACACACACACGCGCGCGCGCCACATTCTCCCTCGTCGCTAAACTTCCCTTCGTCCCTCTTCTCATCTCAACGTCCTCCCCCCCTCTCTCTTTGTCTTCTTCCAACGTGTTTGTTCGGGTGCAGGGTCGCTACGCACGAAGAACAACCGCAACGGGTCGTGCAACACGCCGCAGTGGACGGCGGAGCAGATTGATGCCATCCAGCCCATCATCTCGGAGCGCGCCTGTCTTGAGCAGGAGCACTTGCTCATTGCCGTCAAGTCTGCAGACAGCGAGGAAGTCATTGGTACGTGTACACACTGCTGCTGCTGCTGCTGCTGCTGCTGCTGCTGCTGCTGCTGCACACACACACACACACACACACACACACACACACACACACACACACACACAAATAAAAGAAAAAAACCGCTGACCATTGTCGCTGATTGGCCACTGTGCAGGTGTGGGCTGCA
>NW_004754915.1:171493-178993 GCF_000188695.1 Salpingoeca rosetta | reverse complement strand
ATCGTCGTCGTCGTCAGGGCGCCACCGCTCCAGTGCGTCGGATTACGAGCAGCCAGACAACCTCGGCTTGGAGGAGGTGCGCGACACAACGCCCACTCGCAAAGCGTGTACACCGTTGTTTTTCTATCACTGGCTCATCACACACATGCACACGCATCCGTACACACTCACACCCACACGTACACACTCACACCCACATCTGCACGTACACACTCACACCCACATCTGCACGTACATTTGCACACACCCCCATCACCGTCCTTCAGGACGGGAGCAACTCGCCTCCGCCGCCGCTACCGCCACGCCGTGGTTCCGACAACACAACGCTGAGTCCACCAACAGCAGCGCCGCCACCGCGTAGGCCATCGCGGTCCGCTGCATCCCAGCCGCTCACCATCACATCCGCAATGACAACCGTTGAGGCGACGGTGGCTGCTGTGAGCGGGGCGGAGAGCGGGGCGCCACCACCGCCCGTTCCGCGCAAGAGCGAACGCGTCATGTCGATGGTTGGATCGGATGCACTCGCCATTGACACATCCGCAGCGGCGCTCCACATGGAGGTGCGCGCGCACACACGGCCGAGGCGGCGGGGGAAGGGCGGGAGGATGTGTGTTCGTATGCTCGCGCGCGCGCGCGCGCGCGTGTGTGTGTGTGTGTGTGTGTGTGTGTGTGTGTGTGTGTGCGCGCGCGTGTGTCTTGTGTGTCTTTCATGTCTGTCCATCTGTCTGTGTCTCTCTGTGTCCGTCTGTGTGTGCGTGTGTTCGCACCATGATGTGTCTTCTTGCTCAGTGATGACTCGATTGAGTGTAACCCGTCACGCCTAATGCTCATGCCCGTGCTCGTTAGCCCAAACCTGAGACGCCTTCAGCGCTCTTTGACCAGATTGGCCATCCAGAACTCGCCCCACTTTTCGTCCAGGCCGGCGTACGTAATACACACGCGCGCACATGCGCACACACACACACGGCGTGTCATGGTTCCCAACTGCTGGTGTGATTCGTTCGTGTTTGGCATCACACTACCTGACTCTTTGAAATCACGCACGTCTCACACGATTCATTCCGCCTCAATCTACCTTCTTGTCCCCACACACTCACGTACACACACACACACACACACACACACACACGCACGCACGCACACGCACACACATGCACACGCACACACACATCCGTCCATACACCCCCTCCCCCCCCCCCACCAACCTCTACACGTTGCGTCGCATTGCAGTACGACGACCTTGAGTTTTTCGGGGACATTACAGAGGACGAGTTGGAGGAGATTGGCGTCGGGGACCAGCAGCTGCGACAACTGCTCATGCAGACATTCAAGCACGCCACATCGTGCTCAGATGCTTAGACTCTTGTGCACTGGTTGTGATGATGTGTTGACGATGACAATGATGATGATGATGATGATAATGCGTTTGTGTGAGGTTTGCTTGGTTTTTTCGTGGTTGTCTTTTGTCTTTCATTCCTTTGCTGTCCTTTGCTTTCTTACTCTCTTTTAGTTGTGGGTGGTTGGAGTGTGCGAGTTTCCCTCTCTCGTGTTACCGCCTCACCTTGTTGCCCCTTTGCCGTTTTTATGCCTATGGTTGATAGTCATAGCTGGTAATCGGCTGTGTGCAGTGGGGTTGTGCGTGTGTGTGTGCGGAAGTGCTGTTAATGCGTGCTGCTATTGTGTTTATGCCATGGAGAGTGGGCTTGGTTTCTGTGTCTGTGAAATGATGAGGTGCATTTTCGAGCAACTGTTGGCCTTCTCCTCCTCCTCCTCTCAGTTCTTCATCACACCCGCTCCGAGCGATTAAACAAAACGAGCAGAGGAAGGGTCGTTTAATAACAGACACACGTCACTGGTGGCCGGCGGCTTCGAGCAACTTTTGCGAGCAGCTTCCCAGTCGTTGCACACGCGCACACGAAGTGCACACGCACACGCACACGCACGCACACGCGCAGAGCAACACCACGCAATCCCAGCAGAACAATCCGCTTATGTTACACCAGCGGGGCGCGTTTGAAACACGCGCGCCAAAGGAATCAATTATGCAAACGCAAACACCAACCAACACATATGAAACGCATTTACGCACAGCCGCAACATGCCGACGATGAAACGCCCCCACCCCCCACACCCTCACGCGTAGCTGGTGTAAGTCGGGGTGTACCCTGTTGCTGTTGTGCCCGTAGGCCCAAACAGATCCGTAGTCACACGCGGGGCAGTGGAGCGCCGGCTGACGAGTGGGCAAGGTGTGTGTGTGTGTGTGTGTGCATTTGTGTTGGGGGTTCAAGGTGAGGCACGATTATGATGATGGAATGAATCGAAAGGAAGGAACATTCATGACAATCATCGCGTTCACAAGCATGGCACACACACACGCGCGCGCGCGCGCACACACACACACACACACACACACACACACACACACACACACACACACACACACACACACACACACACACGCTCAAGCACACACACACGCTCAAGCACACAGACGCCAAATTGCCTCCTGCACACCGACGCAACGCAAGCTGTCGACTGACCGCCAAAAGACAACGGTGGCGACGATGGCGCCGACGATAACAATTGCGCCGATGATCCCACCAGCAATGGCACCCGCTGATGATGACGACGACGACGAGGAGGAGGCAGGTGATGTGGTGTCTGCTGGATGCGCGACCACACGCGACTGCAGGTTCGTCGCGCTGCCAGCCGCAATCACTAGCGGCCGCTTGTCAAGCTTGTTCGCTACCTGCCTCGCTGTATCGCCATCGCTGTACACCACATCAACCCGCACAGCAACGTCCCCTTCCTCCCGGCGCCTCCTTGCGCCACCATCACCATCGCCACCAGTGAGGTAAACGAGCACGCGTTCCACGCCAGCGCTCAGGCCACGGCGCTCCAACTCGCCCTCGACGGCAGTCCTGACAGTGTCGAGGAGGGCAGGCGCCCCATTACCGACGTCGCTGCCCTCCGCCAGGCCGATGTCCAGCAGCGTGCCCGGCAGATCAAACTCAAGCACGACAGTACGGGCTGGCGGGGGTGCGGATGTTGGGGCAGTCGTCGTGGTCACAAAGGGCGACAGCGGTAGCAGCGGACACGGGTCCTCCGCCTCGCCACCACCACCACCATCACCGTCACCACCATCGCCACCGTCAACAACCGCTGGCGGTGCTTGTGGGCAGGATGCGGTGATGCGCACATCGGCAATGCGGCCAATAAACGGGAGCTCTGCGGGCGTGCACGCCTCAAAACGGACCGCAAACGACGACACGGACGGTGACAGCGGTGTTGTGCACTCGCCGTCGCTGTACAGTTCGATGTTGTACTCGCGGGCGAGGGCGGAGAAGGTGAGTCGGGAGTAGGCCGTGTCGATGCCAAAGGCGGTCAGCAACAGGCTTGTCAGCTCTCGGCACGTACTCAGGTCTGACGTCCAGCACTGGGTGGTGTCATCCACAGAGCAGTCGTCCACGCTGGGATCAAACACACACACCACCACCCGCTCGGAATCACCGCTGTCGTTGTTGTCGCTATTGCCGTCACTCACTGCCGTTGTACTGCCTGCGATGGCTGTGGCAGTTGTGAAAGCGCTGCCTTCGCTTGTGGTCGTTACCGATGTTGATGACGGCCGGGGCAGACTGGAGGTGGAGGACGTGGTGCGCACGACGCCGGTGGTGGTGGTGGTTGTGGTCGTGGTGGCGGTCGTAGTAGTCGTGGTGGTGGTCGTTGTAGTTGTAGTTGTAGTTGTTGTTGTCGTGGTGGTGGTGGTTGTTGTCGTGGTGGTGGCGTCGAGAGCTGGGCACGTATCCACGGGGCACGTATCAACCACCAGCAAATCAAAGGCGTCCCTGCTCAGGATGACGGCCGTGGTGCACTCGTTGAGCTGTGCGTCCACGTTCACGGGGATGCCGAAGAGGATCCCGCGGGTACAGTCGACGTTCGAGTGGAGGCTGAAACGAAATGTCTGCGGGCTTGTGTTGGGCAAGGCAGACACCTTGGCGTACAGGGGCGGAGGCAGGCCACCGGATGTTGCCAGTTCATCTGGCAAGCGCTCGCACACGTCGACTGGAATGGAGTAGCACTGCAAGTTTGCGCAGCCGCTGTTTGGGTCAGCCACGCACACGATCTGGTACTCTGGGTCTTCTTGGGCATGGCTGACATGGACGCAGCACGCCGCCGCCACCACGACGGCCGCCACCAGCAGCCGGTGCAGCAGCGCTGTCATCGTTGTGGTCGTCGTTGTTATCTGCTCGCCTTGCTTGTGTTGGCTGCGTTCCTTGGTTTCGCGTGCGCTTGCTTCTTGTGAAATAAATGAACAAACAGTGTGGTGGAAGGAGAGAACAGTCTGCACGACGTGATGGTGGTGTGTGCCGTGCGGAGGTGAAGCTGGCTGGTGGGGTGTCTTGTGTGTGTGTGTGTGTGTGTGTGTGTGTGTGTGTGTGTGTGTGTGTGTGTGTGTGTGTGTGTGTGTGTGTGTGTGTGTGTGTGTGTGTGTGTGTGTGTGTGTGTGTGTGTGTGTGTGTGTGTGTCTGTTTGAGAAGTGGGTGGAGCTGCACTGTGACGCTGATGCTGATGATTGTAGAAATTTACATGAAAATATTCACAAATCACCCACCAGCAGAAGACGCTTGTCATCACTGCCACCACGACCACAGACAGCATCAACACCACACCACTGCAGCCAGCCAGTCAGCATTGTTTCCTTACTTCAACAACAATCAACACACGAACACACGAACACATACACGTACGCACACATACACACACACACACACACACACACACACACACACACACACACACACACACACACACACACACGAACCTGCACGAACGTACACGAACATACAAAAACACACACACAAACACACGCAGCGAAAACAATGGGTGGTCATGGGCTGGAGTTGCTAAACCCACCCGTGGTGTTGCGGCCACACACTTGCGTGCGCGCTGATGGGCAGCAGGTGCAAGTCCATGTGTTTCGGGACGACGTGCTGCCTGGTGGCACCAAGCAGCGGGCCATGGCGCAGGCTGTGATGACGATTGCGGAGCAAGAGCTGGGCGATGCAAGCGCCGTGCAGGAGATTGTGTACGCGGGCCCCGTGGAAGGGTTTGCGCAGATCGCCATGGCAGTGGTGGGCAAGGCCATGGGAATTAAGGCCACGGTGTTTGTGGCGTCGAGGCGCGATCGCATGCTGTTCCACCTCACGCAGCGCGCCAAGGACCAGGGCGCCGACATTCACACCGTGCGACCCCCAAACCGGCTGAAAGACGTGCAGCAGGCTGCCCAAGTGTATGTGCAGGAGCGACAGGCTGCCGGACACAAGACGCTGCTGATGCCGTTTGGGCTGCACTGCCCGCCGTTTCTCGACTCACTGGAGCGCCAGCTGCGCGTTGCCCTGCCACGGCCAGTGTTGGAGCAGCCACCCCGCCGGCTGTGGCTCGTGGCGGGCTCTGCCGCCATCTTGGAGGTGCTTGCTCGCATCTTCCCCACCACGGAGTTTATGGTCGTGCAAGTCGGCAAAACCATTTGGCCCGACCTTCGCGGGTGTGTGTCTTTGCGTGCATGTGTATGCGTGCGTGTATGCGTGCGTGCGTGCGTGCGTGTGGGTGTGTGTGTGTGTGTGTGTGTGTGTGTGTGCGTGTCGAAGCTTTTTTGTGTGTGTCTGTGTGTCTGTCCGTCTGTTTGCATGAGTCGAAGCTTTTGTGTGTCTGCGTATGTGTCGAAGCGTGTTTGTTCTGAACTGTCACTTGACAAAGTATGTCTCTGTGGCAAGGCCGGCCTCCACTCAAGCCACCTGTTGCTTGCTTCCCTTCACCTCCCTCCCCCCCCCCGTGTCTCACACTCGTGCACATCACCACTGCATTCGCGTGCATACAACCCCGTGGTGACAGGATTGAAAAGGATGGCACCCAGCGATACAAGTCGCAGCTGTTTGTGGCGGAGGAAAAATTCTGGCAGGTGGCGCGGTTCCAACCACCATATCCAAGCGTGCGCACGTATGACGCCAAGCTGTGGCAGTTTGTGCGCCAACACGCGCAGCCAGACGACCACGTGTGGAACGTGGCGAGCGACTACGCTGTCACGCGCGACGCCAGCGCACACATCCATGAGCAGATGGTGGAGAGGTGTGCAGCCGAGGCGCAGTTGGCCGCCCGGGCCGGCGCGTTCCAGTGGGCCACGCTCATGGTGGAGATGTGCAAGCGCTACAAACAGAAGATCAAGGACGCCCTGCCAGCCATTATGCAACGCGGTGTGGCGTTTGGGCACGTGTTTCACAGCGACAGCGTAGCTGCTGCGCTGGCGGAGAAGCGGCTGGAGCTGGCGCAGTACTACGGCAGGAAGTTGACCGGGTTTGTCAAGGAGTTTTCACACCACTTTGCGTCCAGCGCCAACAGCGGTAGCGATGCTGCGCGCGCGTTTGCTGCGTTTGAGCAGACGTGTCGCACGTGGCTGTTCGTCGCCAGCCGCACCTTTGCCATGGCGGATCCTCTTGCCAACGACCCACACAGCACCAGCACCAGCAACAACGATGGTGGCCGGGATGGCGATGATGGGTGCGGTGGTGGTGATGGCGATGATGGCGGTGATGCGGTGCCACGGACGCCCGCCGTCGTGAATGTGTTTGAGGCGTCGCTGCAGGAGGTTGAAGCGGCCGGCATTGACCAGGCGGTGCTGGTGTCGGTGCTGGCCACGCTGTATGCCGAGGGCGTGCTCTCCTTCCCCTGGAAGCGGTTGTATGAGGGCAGTCCGGACACGCGCATGGGGAGCCTGCGCACACACGAAGCGACAGTTGACAATGACGAGCGGCGCCGGCCCCACAATGTCCGGATTTACTCCCGCACACACGACGGACAGCCGTTCCTGCCGCTGCAGTTCAAGGGGCGTTGCCACACGTTTGTGCACGATGGGGGCGACTATGACAGCATGGACGTGCTTGCCGACTTCTTTCAGGAAGGGCCACGCCTCCGCGCGGTGCGCAAGGACCAGGAAGCATCGCCGCTCGAGCTGTGGTCACGCCCCGCGTTTGTGCACGGCGTGGTTGGCGACTGCTTGCGGAAGCGCGGGCAGATTACGCTGTACGCGCTGCGCGAGGAGGTGTACACGCAGGTGAAGGAGTGCACGCAGTTCAAGCCCTCGCTTGCCGCCGCCGTGATGCGTTTGTTTCGGGCCACGCGCGTGCTGGACTTTAGTGCCGGCTGGGGCGACCGCTTGCTTGGCGCCATTGCGGCAGATGTCACCACCTACCATGCGTGGGACCCAAACCACACCCTCAAAGTGCGCACGTGGCGGAAGGGGAGCGTTGTGTGTGTGTGTGTGTGTGTGTGTGTGTGTGTGTGTGTGTATGTGCGTGTGTGTGCGTGTGTTTATATGTGTGGATGTGCGTGTGCGTGTGTGTGTGTGTGCGTGCGTGTGTTTATGTGTGTGGATGTGCGCGCGTGTGTGTGTGCGTGTGTGCATGTGTGCGTGTGTGTGCGTGTGCGTGTGTGCGTGTGTGTGTG
>NW_004754915.1:163015-171393 GCF_000188695.1 Salpingoeca rosetta | reverse complement strand
CCACCACCACCACCACCCACACACACACACACACACACACACACACACACACACACACACACACACACACACACACACACACACACACACACACACACACACACACACACACACACACACACCACAGGCGGGGCACGATGCCATGCGAAGGCGGTTCTTGCCCTCTGATCGCCTGGGCGACTTTCAGATCACATACACCGGGTTTGAGCACGCGCAGCTGGAGAGCAGCGCGTACGATCTCGTGTTTACCTCCCCGCCCTTTTTCGACTTTGAGGTGTACACGCAGCTGCCCGGCCAGTCCGTGAACACGTACCGCGGGTTTGTGAGCTGGCTGGTGGACTTTTTGCTTGCAAGCATTCGGCGAGCATGGGCGGCGCTGCGGCCGGGCGGGCACTGCGTCATCCACATCACCGACGTCTACAAGACGCGCGTTTGCGAGCCCATGTGCCTGCTCGTGCTGGCCACGCTCGAGTGCGTGCAATATGAAGGCGTGCTGTGCTCGCTCGGCGGCATGGGCAGGCCCCGCCCCTTGTGGGTGTTCCGCAAGCTGGACGCAACGGACACCGCCACGAAATCGCACGCGTGGCACGAGCTGCAGCGGCTGCACCGTGACCTGTACCAATACTGGAACTCCAAGGCGCCACGCCAGCAGCAGCACCATCGCCAGCGGGGCGCTGTGCCCTCGTCATCATCGTCATCGTCGTCGTCAGCAGCACAGGCGGCGACACGGCGACAGGCAGCAGAAGCAAGTCTTGGCCCCGCAAACCCATCGAAGCGGGGGAATTTCAGCTAGCTAGCCAGCTAGCTTCTTCGTTTCTCCCTGTTATTTGCAAACTTGTTACACTGGGACTGCTTGCACCATCACCTTGCCTTGCCTTGCTTGCCCATGGGAAAGGGAGAATAAAGACACGACATGACGCTTCTCACAACAGTGTGTGTGTGTGTGTGCGCGCGCGCGTTTGCTGGAATCGACCGTGCAATCTGTTTGCGACAGTATGCAAAGAAGTGAACAAGTGGGCACTGTCATATCACTTGAATCTGGATCCCCTTTGGCCACGCCATGCGCCTTGCATGATCTCCGCGATGCTTGCGTGGTACCTGCTCCCCTTCTTCTCCTTTTTTTGCACGACTGTGAATTGACGGGATGTGGCCACGTGGTCGTATGCTGGTTGATGTTACATTAACACCGAGCTTGTTTCCTTTGTTCTGTGCGAGCCGTTGAGGGAACAAACACTCAATCGCATCGATCTGCTTCTGTGTGGTATGACGTGGACTATGGAATGTTTGAAGGTTTGATTCCTAGATTCGATGCAGTGCTTGTGCACGCGCCGGGACGAGGGCTGCGCGTCACCTGTACATGCTGCTACACGCCACCTGCTCACATGCAGCGTAATCAAGGTCTCAATCAGTACAACTATGATTGTGTCGACACGCAGCACCCGAGAGAGCCAGCAACAACCTGCCCATTGTCGACACTACTCAAAGCATGCCAGCACACCGATCCCAGTCCATACCATTCCAGAACACAATCTCTGCTCCGTGCTCTCACAGCAACTGACAACTGTGGCGCCACGATCCACCACCTTCCTTTCGGAACACTATTTGTTGCCCCGATGTACATGTATACCTTGACGTTGACGCGCCCCGCCGTTGGCTCGACGTTTGGATGCATTGTGCAGTACAGCCGCCGTGGTGTGGTGACGACTGCGCCCCCAAGCACCAACCGCAGCAGCCCTGGGCAAGCAGGGAACAAGCAATTAGAGCAATTCGCAAACAACGGGCCACAGACAGAAAGGCCGCATCTTTCAGCAACCAATCAGAGACACCCGGACCACCAAGACCATGAGCTGCGCGTGTTGTCTTGGAACATCAACGCCCCGTCCAAGTCTCGCCAACGGCTGCCAAAGGACTACGACACCTTGCAGGGCCAGGTGACGACGCTGCGCTCTGACGTGGTGATGCTGCAGGAGGTGGTGGAGCGCCAGCTTGCCGACCTTGTGAAGGTGATGCAGGATGCCGGCTTCAGCCGGTGCGGAGGCGTGCCGCTTGTCTACAGCGGGGACAGCATCGCGCCTTCAGTTCCGCCCCACTTCACGCTGACATTTGTCCGCAAGAAGCGACTTCAGCTCGTGGCGCACAAGCGAGCGCCGTTCACCAATAGCCGCAAGGCGCGAGACCTGAACACGTGCACGGTGCGGTGCAAGCGTACGGGCAAAGAAGTGTGGCTTGGAAACGTGCACTTGGAGACGTACCGGAAGTATGCCGGGCGCCGCTGCCTGCAGTTTCTGCAGTCCCTGCAGGCACTGAGCCGGCATGACCTGGGTATCCTCGCAGGCGACATGAACCTGCGCGAGGCGGAGGCCCAGCGAGTCTTGCAGCAGTGTCGTGGCGCGGCGCCGTACACCAGCATTGGTGATGCGTGGGAGATGGTTGGCAGCCCGAAGGAGCAAGAGTTCACCTGGGATCTGCAACTGAACACGAGCTGGAGCCACTTTCCCAACAACCCGCGCATCCGCTTCGATCGCTGCTATGTCAAGGGCCTGCGAGCACGGTCGTTTGAGCTCGTCGGCACGCGTGCCCTCACCCACTTTGGCCACTTCAGCGACCACTTTGGCATCTGCACCCATTTGCAGCTACCGAGCGACAACGACGAGGAGGAACAAGGGGAGGAAGAGCAAGAGGGCGCTGTTTTTGCTGCCTAAGGCTTCGACTTGTTTGCTTTGCTTGCTTTTTTTGCTTTTACAGGTTGACATTGCAGGCTGCTGCTGCTTGAAACTAAACGCGTTTAGGTCCATCAATGCGATGATGACGTCAGAACAATGGGAAAAAGACACACATCACATCAGTAGATCAGTCAACGAACACACACATACACACACACACACACACACACACTCTCTCTCTCTCTCTCTCTCTCTCTCTCTCTCTCTCTCTCGCTCTCACACGCCTTAACAGCTGGGCATTGTTCGAGGTACACAGGTGAAGTATAGCTGATTGTTCATCATGGCATGCACTGCACAAACTCCAGCAGCAGCAGCGACATGGCTCATTTTCACAACAACAACACACCAGCAGATACTGCTTCTCACTCACTCATCACAGTGTCACTCATATCCCAAGCGCATAACTAGACAGACACAAGGACACACACACACACACACGCACGCACGCACGCACACGCACGCACGCACGCACGCACAAGCAAGTCCCCAATCACGATCGCATGATGGTGTCGATCAAACCTTTGCTCGTGCAGCTCACACGAAGCCTAGCGCAGATGCCGCGGTGCAGCGCTTGGTGCCCCTGCGCACCCTCACACCCGCTTCTTTGTTGCCGTCCTTTGCAGCCCCTGCTCAGCAGCAGCAGCAGAAGTCGTGCCGCATCAAAGACCGTCGCCCACAAGCACAGGGACCAGGAAACCCGAGCTCAGCTGCTGCAGCTGTCGGCTGGCTGAAGTTGCTCCGCTTTGCGTTTGCTCAGCCTGCGCGCCTGTTCTGGACCATCCCACCCTCTCCTTCGCCTGCAACAGAAACAAGGCCCGTGCAGCGGGACTTCCTGCGGCTTGTGTCATGGAACATCAACGGGTTCACACCGCATGATGAGCTCCTACCCGGACGGCTGGCGAAGATGCAAGAGGAGCTCTCCGGCCTGGACGCGGACGTGGTGCTGCTCCAAGAGGCTGAACGGCAGAACCTGCAGTTGCTCCACACCCTGATGGAGGAGATTGGCTTCGTGCCCTGTGATGCGCCCCCGCTCGCAACCCTGTCGCCCAAGCACTGCGTGCCTGAGCACTTCACTGCCACGTTTATGCGGGAGTCCCGGTTCGAGCTCCTGGCCCAAGAGCGCATGCCCTTTCAGAGTAGCCAGCGGGGTCGCGACCTCAACACGTGCATCTTGCGTTGCACAGCGACCGGCAACAAGGTGTGGGTTGGCAACGTCCACTTTGAGAGCATGGGCACAGCCTCGGAGGCCCGATGCGAGCAGTTTGCAGAATCGCTGGTGGAGATGTCACAGCATGAGCACAGCGTGTTGGCTGGCGACACAAATCTGCGCGACGAGGAAGGGGACGACGGCTGCAGCGCCTTCAACAAGCAGATGTTGCCTGGCTCACGCAGCATTGTTCAGGACGCGTGGGAGCTGAGCGGCAGCCCACGACAGTACCGGTTCACGTGGGACACGCTTCTCAACGACCGCGTTGACACGACGTCCTGGGGTGGCCGCCCTCGCGCCAGGTTTGACCGCTGCTTCGTCAAGGGGCTTACGGCAAGCGACTTCCGACTCATCGGCACGCACAAGTCTCCAGATGTGCTCGTTGGGCTTGTCAGCGACCACTTTGGAATCTGCGTCGATCTCCACTGGGCAAAAGGCAAGGCAGAGTGTGAGTGAGTTGAGGAAGGTGAAGCAGAAGGATCCACTGAAACTGAAACCGGGGTGCTCGGGCGTGGGATGGAGGTTTTGCTTTCGTGATGAAGAGTGACAACGAATCGGGACGTGTTCTTGTGTCATGCTGTTGTGCTCGTGTGCTTGCTTCTGTGGTCGGAAAGGGAACAAGTAAAGCACGAAAGGGATGAACGCTCTGAAAGCTTGAAGGCTGCGACACTTGAGGACTTGAGGAAGGACAAGTGTGCTAAGTGTGATGTCTTCGTGGGCTTGGATAAGCTTGGATAAGCTTGGATAGGCTTGGATGGCTTGGATGGTACAGACAGACAGACAGACAGACACACACACACACACAGAGCGCACACAGCACACACAGCACACACAGCACACACAGCACACACAGCTCACACAGCTCACAGCTCACACAGCACACACACACACACGTTTGAACTTTGCGCGGCCGGCTTGTTTGGATTGTGGAATATTCATCAATGTGGGCGTCAATTATCGAGCCTTGTTGCTGAGCGAAAGAGAAGAACAAGCAAGAAGAAGAAGAGATTGGTTGAACCTTGTTGTGGTTGTTGTTGTTGCTGTTGCTGTTGCTGTTCCACCCCCTCCTCCTCCCTTCCTCCCCCCTCCTTCCCCTCCTCCCCTCCACGCCAGGCACAGTTCCACACGCTGCGAGAGGATGGGCGATGCACAGGCGCCCAAGGCGAGGCGCCGTAGCTCACTGGCGACGCTGATTGATGGGCTGCAGACGGAGTTTGACCACGTTCGCTTCGCGCTCGCCTCGGATGCCGCCGGGCTATCGGAGGACGGCGCTGCAGAGAACAACAGCAAGGCACGTCGCCGTCGCTCGTCCGCGTCTGCAAGCGGAGACAACAAGCACACATGGACCCTCTTTCCCATGAACAGGAATCTGTTCAAGGGCATCCCCTTGTCCAGCTTGAGCGATGCTGCGGGCAAGTCAGATCTGGACGCCAGCTTCAAGACAGCCGCCACCAACCGGTTCCTGGACATCCTGCCGTACGACAAGACGCGCGTGCGCCTGCCCGTGTACAAAGGTCAGCCGCTCAGCACGTACATCAACGCCAGCTACATTCATGGCCCAGACGGGCGCGAGCGAGCGTACATCGCCGCAATGGCCCCAAAGAACACAACGGTGCAGTCGTTCTGGCGCATGATCTGGCAGGACCGCGTCAGCATCATCGTCATGCTGTGCAAGCAGCAGGAAGGAGGGAAGGAGCAGTGCGCGCAGTACTGGGGCCTCAAGACAGGCAACAAGGTCAAGGTCGCCGACATGCTCATCACCACGACGCGTGTTGTGCACGACGACAAGAAGGGCATCACCCGCACCGTCCTCAACATCAACCACCCGAGCGGCGAACAAAGAACCATTCAGCATTTCTGGTACCAGGCCTGGGTAAGCCGCGCCTGCTCCCTGTGTGTGGGTGTAAGGGGGGGGGGCGAGGAAGAGAGGGGGGCGGGGTGGAGGGCTGAGAGAAAGGGGAGGGGGAAGGCCGCAAACGCCATACGGAGCCAGTGCCCAGTGCGTGTGTCTGGCTATTGCGTCTGGCTGTAACTGTCTGCTGTCGCGCTCGCTTGAACGCACTGCTTGTATCTTTCCGTCTTGACCGAGAAGCTCACCTGCACAACCTCATGCGTCTAACAACTTCTTGCAACGCCCAGTCTCCTGAAAATGCAATCCCAATGACAGTGGATCAGCAGCGGGTTGACCCGACCAAACTCCTTGCCCTCGTCAACCACGTCAACCTGTGAGCTTGGCCGTTTTCCCAACACACACACATATGCAGACACCCGTTGTTCTACCCTGCCCTCTTTTTTGGATGCCGCTGCCCGTACTGCTGTCTCTTCTCTCGTGTGTGCAGTGTTCCGCCACCGACGCCTCTGCCTCACACGCACGCAACTGGTCCAACTGCCGTCCCGCACGCATCAAACACCGCCTGTCCAGCTATGAGAAGCAGCATGGCGTGGGCGGGCCAATCCTGGTGCACTGCACGGCTGGTGTTGGCCGAACAGGCTGCTTCATCGCCGTCGACCACATCTGCAAGCTGCTCGAGGCAAACCAGCGGGTAATGGCAATGATGCTAGGGCTGTGCGTGTGTGTGCTTGTGTGTGTTTGTGTGTGTTTGTGTGTGTTTGTGTGTGTTTGTGTGTGTGCGTGCGTGCGTGTGTGTGCATACTTGTGCTTGCGCATGCACGTACGTGCGTACGTGTGTGTGTTTGTGTGTGCAAGTATGCGCGAGTCTGGTTTCCATGCAAGTGTGTATGCACGCGTGTCTGACTCACCGCACTCCATTCCTCATCATTTCCAAGCCTCTCACATCAACTCCCACCCACTCCCACCCTTTATATTCTCGTTCGTCCAGGCGAACACGTTGAAGGTGGTGGAGGCGCTGCGGCGGGACCGCGTTGCCATGGTGCCCACCGTCAAGCAGTATGAGTTCGTGCAGGTGGCAGCCATCGTCTTTGCAAAGCTCGTTGGCGCGCAGATTAAGCTCAACGACACAGCGGCCGACAGCCCGACCACTCTCGATCCAGACGGTTGGTTGGTTGCCGGAGTGTGTGTCATTGTGTGTGTGTGTGTGTGTCGCGCTGTGTGTGTCGCGCTGTGTGTGTGTGTGTGTCGCGCTGTGTGTGTCGCGCTGTGTGTGTCGCCGTGTGTGTTTGTGTGCGTGTTGCTCTGTCGTTGCGCATTGGTGCGTGCACGTGTGGAAACATGGTATGTGTAGGTATGCGATTGTGAAATGGATGTGCTGACATGACTGCTTCTGTCAATCTAGTTTCTCCATAACCTTTCATGTTTCACCACAATCACAATCTCTCTCATCCCACCACCCATGTACACCTTGCAGTGCTTGCAGCGAACCGCCAGGAGTTGGTGTCACAGCTTCGACCTGAGGCCGCGTTTGCACCACCACCATCTGCACAGAGCCCCTTCTCACGGAAGGCGTTTGCAAGCATGACAGCAATGCCCCGGCCCAGCATGTCGGCAACACAGGCGATGGCAGCCGTAGCGGAGGAGCCCGCGCTCTCAACGGATCGCCACGAGCAAAAGGGCGGAAGCGTGCAGTCGTCTGCCGCAACGTCGGCAACAGCATCGACCACAACCACGGCGAGCAGGCGTGGTGACAGCACGCGCAGCGACAGCAAGTCGGGTGGACGCGGCAGCAAGAAGAAGAGGAAGAAGCAGAGCAGCAAGAAGGAGAAGAAGGAGAAGAAGGAGAAGAAGGAGAAGGAGCAAAGGCGGTCACGAAGAGGAAGTGAACAGACAACCGAGCAACCCGCTGCTGCCGCTGCCGCTGTGATTGACGACAACCTTGACGACAACGTGGTACGGTTTCCCGATGATGCGATACGGCTTGTTGTCTGATGGCTCAGAGGTGGCTATACATCGACACCACATCGCATGCAATCACAAATAATGTACACCGTGTTGCTGACACACTCTTCATGTTTCCTGTTCGCGCTCAAAACACACACACACACACACACACACTGCAATGCAGGTGCTGCGGGAGGATGGGCGCGACATTGCGGCCGAGCAGAGCAAGTGGAGCCAGGAGAAGGAGTTGTTTGAGCTTGAACGCCGGCTGCAGCAGGTCACGCGGGATCTGACGGCACTGGAGACGCAGCGCACGGAGCTTGAGATGCTGCTGAAGACGAGGGAAAAGGCTGTCAAGGAGCAGGAAGAGACGGTCGACAGCACCAAGACCGCATACAAGGACGCGCAGCAGCTTGGTGAGTGGCAGCAGGGGTGACGGAGTCTGCGGGGGGGGGGGGGATGGCGTGGTGGGTCACAGTTTTGTGGTTTGCGTGTGTGTATTAGATGCGTGTGGTGTGAGAAACCATAACACTTGTACATGTGCATGCATTCATTTATGCCTCTTGTTGCACATGATACAACACACACACACACACACACACACACACACACACACACACACACACACACACACACACACACACACGACGAC
>NW_004754915.1:155915-162915 GCF_000188695.1 Salpingoeca rosetta | reverse complement strand
ACACACGCTTACTCACTCACACACACACACACATGCGCGCGCACACACACACACACACACACACACACACACACACACACACACACACACACACACACACACACACAAACACACACACAAACACACAAACACACAAACACAACCAACCGTCACCAGTGATCCGGAGAGCGAGTTTGGGCGGAGCATGGCGCTGTGCATGCAGCCTGCATACGCCTACGAGCCCCTGATTGTCAACGCAGACAAGCCGGCACGCAGCCTGGATGATGTCAACGACGACGAAGCGAACCGCCGGGCCACAGCGGAGGCGATGGGACTGCAACTGCTGGCAGTGGTCTCGTCAGTGCTGCGGCAGCCGCTGTAGCGCCGCCTCTACGATCACGCGCGCGCGCACAACTCTAAAAACACACACGCACACGCACACGCACACGCACGCACACGCACGCGCACGCACACGCACACACACTCACTCACACAACGTACACAACATATGCAAACGTACATGCAAGTGAACCGACACAGCCCGCTTCACATTCAAAGGCACAAGTGATCTTCTTGTACGATCTTTCGTTTGCTCAAGCCCATTCCTGATGCATGCTCGTACCGTTTTGTTCCGCCTGTGCTTGCTTCTTCTTGTCTTTTAAAATACCTTGCGTTCCATATCTCTGCGTGCTTCCCTTTTCTTCTCAATACACAACTGTAACTGTGTAATGGAGACAAGACCCCAACCAACACCAGCGCATATGGTATGAAACAACACGAATAACAGGACAGATACAGCAGGGTCAATCACAGCGGGGTGCAAATCGCAAATCGTATGTTCAGGATGTACAGTGTGAAGAATCATGTTCGCACCACAACAAAAAAAAAAAGGGGGGGGGGGAACACTGACAACAGGCTATAGGGCATGTGAATAAAGAGCAGGAACGAGGGCGAAGCACAACGACAAACAGACGGAATGGAAAAAGGCAAGAACAGCAGGCGCCAAACCGGCAACGAAATCAGTCACGGAAGCAGAGCATGTTTTGACAATCACACATATTGGACAAGCTTCAGAAGCCCTTGTGTGTATGACGTGCCCTGTCGCATCAAACACGGAAGCAAGGAACATTGCGTGAGTCGACAACACCGTGCAGACCGGAGCAGGCAGGCTGTGAAGGGACACAGATTCCACAGGAGCTGTATCCCAAGCACACTCCAAAATAGGAGCGAATGTACACGCATGTTCTTGCACGCACACACACACACAAGCACAATGCAAGTAGAATTGTGACAAACCTTTGCCCATTTGAAGTAGCAGCGTGGGCTGAACCCGAAGGAGCGGAACGTGTGCTCAATGCAGCCAACCTCCTGTCAATGCAATGCACACACGCACATTCACACAAGCGAAAATGAACACAGGTGTGTCGTTGTTTGGTTTGCGTTCCAACACATTCTCAAGAACATGTCACAACAACAACAGCAACAACAACAACAACAACAACAACAAAGCTCGCAACACCACAAACACAAACACTCCTACCACCCCTTCCTTCCTCTCCCCCCCCCCAAACATCGCTTCCACCATCGCCGCTGCGACGTACGCGAGTGAGCTGCGCCACCTCCTGCGCCTTGTTGCGTGAGAGGCCGCCAATGTCCATCAGCCACTTGGTCATCTGCCGCCCAACAAACGACTCTGGGATGGACTTGCCGAGGAACGTGTTGTTGGCGAGACACAGCCCAATGTCCGGCTGCCGCATGGCCTCCACCATCGTCGCAATCGTGACCTGCACGTTCTTGTGTGTGCGCAAGAGTTCAATCTCGCGGCGAATGAAGTCGAGCGTCTTCAGCTGCTCATCAAGCGAAATGTCCCCGTCCCGCGCAAACACGAGATCGCCAACCGTGGCCGTGCCCTGTGCATGGTGGTGGTCGTCGTCGTGCCCGTGGTCGCCCTGCTTGCCGCCGGCCTTGTCGCCGGTTCCATCGCCGCTACTTCGCGCCTGCCGTTCAAAGTGGAATGGCATTGCCCGGTCTGTCAATGGGCACATTGCTGCCTTGTGCTTCTGCTGCGCTTCGTGCAGCGTGCACTGCAACTCGGCCTCCTCCTCGTCGTCCGGCTCCGTGCACTCAAACAGCAGCGACGACTCCAGCCGCGTCACCACCTCCAGCGCACTCGGCCTGTCGTCGGGCCGCTGTGCCCAACATTTCGTCATGATGCGCTGGATGCGCGGCATACAGATGTCGTCGACAGGTGGACGCAGCGTCCCGCGCGCAACGCCCAATTCAATGTCAAACGACGACTCAATGTCTTCGTAGGGCACTTTCCGCGTCAGGGTCTGCCACATGACAATACCCGCCGAGTAGATGTCGACCGCTGTGTCGTAGTAGGTGATGCGTGATGCACGTGCGCTCGTCTCCTTGCGCAATCCAGTCATGATTTCAGGGGCACGCCATAGCAAGGACCCTCGCACATTGGCTAATGTGTGCGTGTGAGTGTGAGTGTGTGTGTGTGTGTGCGTGTGTGCGTGTGTGTGAGTGAGTGTGAGTGGGTGGATTGTGGCTTGGGCAGTTGACTGTGCCATGGAACGAAAGAACCAACAGCGTTCACTGACAACGCACGCACGCACACGCACGCACGCACACGCACGCACGCACACGCACGCACGCACGCACACGCACGCACACACACACACACACAGACACACAAGCGAGACTTCCACCGTCAGCACCTGTCATGTGTCTGGAGCCGCTGCCGCTGATGTTTTTGGCCTGTCCGAAATCACAGATCTTGAGGTGGCCGTCCGCGGTGAGCAGCAGATTGTCCGGCTTCAAGTCGCGATGCACCACAGCCTGTAGGGGCGATGGACAGGGGGGGGGGGTGACGGCGTGAGGGGATGTGTTGGAGGAGGGTAGGTGAGGCGATGGGGGGGGGGATGGGCGTGAGGGAAAGAGAGCGTATAGAAAACCAAGCACGCACACACACATACGCACACACACACACACATACGCACACACGCACACACGCACACAGACACACACAGACACAACACAGACACACACAGACACACACAGACACACACAGACACACACAGACAGACACACACACACACACTAGGCAACGTTGAAAATGCGCGAAAGCACGCTTAAACGAAAACCAGATGCACATCAGAAAGAGAGGCGTACCCTGGCGTGAAGATAGGCCAATCCCGTAAACAGCTCGTGCATGAGTCGCAGCAGCTCGCTGCGGTGTGCATTGAGGTCGGTTGGCTTGATGCGGTTGATGTGGTCTGTCAGCGTGCCTGCAAGCACGTGATAAGCAGGGTGTGGTGGTGATGGCGTGATTGTGAAAGCAGGGCGCATGTACCCTTGCAAGAGCATACAAACAGTGCACTCGCACACGCACACACACACATACAAACACACACACACACACACACACACACACACTCGCACACCAACTTACCACCGGTGCAGAGTTCAATGACGAGGACGAGCTCCAACACGGGAAAGCCCTGGTTGTCCGTCTCACGGGTGTAAATGCCGTGGAGGCGGGTGAGGCAGGGGTGGTCGAGGGCGGCAAGCAGTGCAGCCTCGTTGATAAACTCGGATATCGCCTCCACATCGTCTTCCAGCGCCTGCATTTGTTTTGGGGGGGGGGCACGAGGAGTGCGGTGGTGGTGATGACGGGAAGGTGTGGTCACACGCGTGGTCAAGGAAGGAGTTTGAGCCGTTGGCAGATATACAGCTAGCTTGAAGAGAAGGACAGGGGAAGGCTGACAGACAGACACACAGACACACAGACAGACAGACAGACAGACAGACAGACAGACACACACACACACAGACACACAGACAGACAGACAGACAGACAGACAGAGACGGACGGACAGACAGACAGACACACACACAGACCATCCAGCACACACGCATTGCCCACCTTTTGGAACTTGATGGCGACATCGTGCTCGCCAAACTTGCCCTTGTAGACGGAGCCAAAGGCGCCAGCACCAAGGCGCTTGCAGACCGTAACCTGCTCCTCGGAGATGAAGAAGGGCTTGATGGTTGGCATGTTCATGACGGCGCCCAGCAGCCGGAACCACTCCATGAGCTCCGACTCCCGACTGAAGCCGAGGTAGAAGATGGAGGTGTTCTGTTTCGTCTGTCCCGGCTCGTGGCACCGGATGATCATGAAGTGCAGGCTGCTCTGCTCGCATAGGAGGCCAGAGCGCGCATAGACTGCAGACGGAAACGCGTTCCGGTGTAATGGTGGCGGTGCGGTGAACGTGAGGCGAACGCCATGGCGTGTGTGTGTGTGTGTGTGTGTGTGTGTGTGTGTGTGTGTGTGTGTGTGTGTGTGTGTGTGTGTGTGTGTGTGTGTGTGTGTGTGTGTGTGTGTGTGTGTGTGTGTGTGTGTGTGTGTGTGTGTGTGTGTGTGTGTGTGTGTGAATGCGACAACACGAGCCCCATGGAAAGCAGAATGGTGTCGCGCAGACTCACAGTATGGCACCCATGTCTTCTTGAGCAGCTTTGCCATGCGCCTCGGCGCCTTGTCTGTCGGCTCAAACTGCAGCGTGCCCTTGGAGTAGGTCACCTGCAAGCCAGGGTGCAATTAACAACAAGTGAGGAGGATGGTGTGGTGTGTGTGTGTGTGTGGCGTGTGTGTGTGTGTGCGTGCGTGTGTGTGTGTGTGTGTGTGTGTGTGTGTGTGTGTGTGTGTGTGTGTGTGTGTGTGTGTGTGTGTGTGCGTGTGTGTGTGTGTGTGTGTGTGTGTGTGTGTGGACATGTGCGGGCTGACAAACGTGTCAAGTGTCATGGCCTGGTGTGCAAGGCATTAGGGTGAGTGTTGTGGTAGCTGCTGCAGCTACGTGCATTTCACCTTGACTGTTGAGGACGTGCTGCATGTGAGGCGAAGGGTGATGGCCGAGGTGAGCTTGAGTCGCCCCACCAGCGCCTGCGCCGCTCCTTCCTGCATGGCTGCAACCTGTGGGTCAATGTCAGGCTCTTGCTTCTTGGGTTTGTGGGCTTGTGTCGAGTGGCGCTGGTCGTCGGGCCTTTCCTTTGCCTGTGATTCCAGTTCGTCGTTGCTGCTCTTCGACTCCTCCTCTGCATCCGAGGTTGTGGCTGTCGCTGTGTCGTTGTCGTCGCTGCTGCTGTGGGTTGTGGTTGTGGGCACGACCTCGGCTTGTTGTTGCGCCTCCTGTGCACGGTCGCCGCCTTGTTCATCGCCGCCTTCTCTCGTGCTTGCCGGGTCTTCTCCGCGCGAGCAACGCTCGTCGTCCGCGTCCACATGTGCCGCTGCAACACAAGCGTCACGAGCACTCATCTTCGTTGTTGTTCGTGTGCTATTTGCAGCGTTGTTGCGCGTTTTGTGTGTGCATGGGAGTTTTGGAATGGGAGAACAAGGAAGACAGAAGCTTCTTGCTTGCTTTGCTTGCTTCTTGCTTGCTTGGTTACTTGCTTGCTTTGCTTGGTTGCTTGCTTGGTTACTTGCTTGCTTTGCTTGGTTGCTTGCTTGGGTTGGTCGATGTGATGTACTTGGGTGTTTCAAGCATATGTATGCACAGCAGCAAAGGGAAAACAAGGGGGAAGGGGAAAGGGAAACAAGGAGAAGGGAGCATACGGGGAAAGCAGAGGGGGAAAAGCAAGGGTGCAGCCAAGGGCTACCTACAGCCAGGGCTACAAGAAAGCAAAGCATGGCGCGGGAACGAGCAGTGTCTAACAGCATGTCAATGAAATAAGCAAGCAGGCAGAGCAAATGCTTGCACAAGTTGGTGTGGTGTGTGCATGTGGGTGTTGACTACGAGATGCAACAGCAGCAGCCTGCACGGCGGCGGCGGCGACGACGCTGGCCATCAGACTTGCTCGTGTCTGTCGCGGAGAGGGGGAAAGAGGTTGGGGTTGGGGTTGGGAAGGCAGACAGGGTGAGGAACAGCAGCGTGGGAAGCAAGGCAACGGCAAACACACAGACAAAGACATAGATTCACACACATACACACGCACATAGACACATCGATACACACACACATGTACACAGATACACGCACATACGCACACATAGATACATAAACACGCATACACACATACACAGATACACACAGTCCCCCCACCGCCACACACGCACCTTGCTGGGTCGGTTCCTGGGCAGCGAGGACGTCTGGTGGAGCAATGGCCTTATGTCGCTCCTCCAACTCAACCTCGTCCACGCGGGCAACAGACGCCCGCCGACTACCGCTTGCATTGTTCGCTGCGCTGGCAACATCGCCACTACCGTCACCGGGCCCTCCTGTCGCCGTCGTCGTCGCTGCTGTGTCCACGTTCGTCTCTGCAACTGCATCGCAGGCGCGTTGCTCCCTTGCTGCTGCTGCTGCTGCTGCTGCTGCTGCTGTTCTTGGTCGAGTGTGAGCAGCTGCTGTTGCTGCTGGTCGGGGTTCACATCGGCCGGGGGCGTGGGTGATTCCTGCAGCTGCCGCACCTTCTCGGCAATCTCCGCGGCCTCGTGCCGCTTTCTGTCCCGCTCGGCCTCCTCCCGTGCCAGCAGCTCCATGCGCTGCCGATGCGCCTCTTCCTCGCGCTTCTGCCGGTACTCGGCATCAGCTGCGCGCATCAGCCGCCGCACGGACCGCAACGCCCCGGCCCAGTCTGTCGCCTGGTACGCGCTCGGTGCCTCGAGTTGCATGGTCCACTTGGGCGACACAATCGTCAGCACCTTCTCCACCACGCTGATGGCCATATCTGGCGACAGCTCGTGCGTGTGTGTGCGGCAGAAGGGCTGGCCGTCGCGCACGCCCTTGTATACGAGCAGCTGGCACTGCTCCCAGCCAAAGAGCACATAGTACCGCTTTGTCTCCTGCCCAAACACGTCGTCAATCTCGTGGAACCACCCGGCCCGCTCCGCCGTCGTCGCGTCCTCGGCGCCCTGACATCGATGGAAGTGCAGGACAGGGCAAGGGAAGTGAGGAAGGGTGGAGGCGTAGGGGGGAGGCGCGGAGGAATGAATAGCATTGGGTGAAGAAACTAATGCAGC
>NW_004754915.1:146333-155815 GCF_000188695.1 Salpingoeca rosetta | reverse complement strand
CACACACACACACACACACACACACACACACACACACACACACACACACACACACAACAGGCACCTCTGGGACGGCTGCTGATTCCGAGAACCCTGTTCGCTCCATGCGGGCCTCTGTTGCCTTCTTCTTCTCCTCGCACTTCTTCTTGGCCGCCCGCAGCGCCGCGCCCCACTCCTGCGCCTGCTCAACTGTGTCTGCCGTCAGGTCCCAGCTGCGGTCCGGGTTGTTGATGAGCAGCTGCCGCAGGCTCTGCTGGATGTGCGAGCGCGGCGTGACGTGCACGCTGCCCTTCCAGTCCACACCGCGCCCGTCAACGCAGTCGGTAAAGTAGTTGATGGTGTTGTCGATGAGCTCAAAGAACCTGCGCTGGCTCGAGCCCACTCGCCGCGCCTTCTTCACAAACCAGCCCGTCACCGTGGGCGCCGTCTGCTTTGAGAACAGCCTGAAGTTTGCCACCACGCGGGCCACAAGCGTCTCCGTGCCCTTGAGGGCATCCCCGGTGTACTCCTCGCGCAGCTGCGCCGAAATGTCGTCCTCCATCACCTCGCTGCCGGCCACGCCCGCCACCAGCTGGTACACGCGCACGGCAAGCGGCAGGCGATGGCTGGCGTGGTCGAGAGGGAGGGCGTTGAAGTCGCGATAATCCAGCAGAATCTGCCGCCACTGCGACACTGCCACTTTCGCAGCCTTGGCCGTCTCCGCAGTCAGCTTCCATCGACGCCCGGGCAGTGACTGGTTGGAAGAGGGAGGATGTGGTGGTATACGAGTATGTGAGCAGAGGATGTGTATGTGTGTGTGTGTGTGTATGTATGTGTTTGTGTGTGGGGGGGGGGGGTGCGGAGTTGACAATGAATGCTACTTGCTCCCAAAATTACGCACAGCAGACAATGCAAACAAAACACACAACCACACCCGCACCCGCACCCGCACCCGCAAACACACACAGCGTATGCACGCACACCCGCACTCGTAAACATACACACGCACAAACATGTGCTCGCCACGCCTGCCTAGGGTAAACTCACGAGGAAGATGGTCTTGTTCTTGACAGCAATGTCTGAATCTGGCTCCAGTTTCAGCTCGCCCTTGCGATCAACGGGCCCTTCCTTGTATCCGGCGTAGTAACACAGCTTGAGCGAGGCAGAGGTCACGCCAAACACCATCTCAAAGTAGCGGTGCTTGTCGCCCGTGATACGGCCCATGCCCTCCCCCTGCTTGTCCAGCCACACACCTTCGCCAAAGGTCATGTCAATCTCAGGCTCCTTGGCCCCTGCAATGCGACGCCCAAATGCATCGCCCGGCACAACACCGCCACCATTACCGCTGCCATTACCACTGCTGTGTGGGTTGTTGCGCGTGCGGGCGTGAGCGCCCTCTGCGCCACCACCCTCCACGCCATCAAACGGCACGTCCATGCGACTTGGCTTTGCGGCGTCTGCTAGCGTCTGCATCTCGCTGGCCCGCTGCCGCGCGTCCATCAGCGCCTCAACCCACTCCTGCGCCTGCAGCTCCGAGTCGCCAATGAGCGTCCACACGCGCCCACCAGTCATGATGGTCAGCTCCGTGCCCTCTGCCGAGATCTCCGCCAGCGGGTCGATGCTGATTGTGCCCTTGTGCATCACCCCCTGCCCGCCGTTGTCGTCCACATAGTAGTGCACGTCCGTGCCGAGCAGCTGGAAGAACCGCTTGCGGTCCTTGCCCCGCTTGTGCGCCTTCTTCACAAACCAGCCGCTCACCGCCGCCGAGTGGTTCTGCTCCCGCAGCTGCTGCAGCTTGGCCACGTTCAGCAGCTGCTGCAGCACACCGGCGTTTGCGTCCAGCTCTGCAGGCGTGTACTCGCTCTCCAGGATGCGCAGCATGTCATCCTCATCGCGGTGCTGGGCCAGCAACTCGTTCCCGCGCACGTACAGCGGCAGCTTCCACTGGTCCGCCCCACTTGCGCCGGCGTGTGCAAGCGTGTCTGCATTGATTGCGCGCACGCCCTGGCGCCACCCATCAGCGAGGCCCTCGGCAATGCGGTCCGAGGACGCCCGCAGCCGCCAGTGCCGCGCATCCGTCGCCTGGTGTGGCGAGCAACAGGTTGGGCAGTGACAAGGGGCAAGGGGCGCGGTGGTGTGGTGTGGTGTGGTGTGGTGTCAGTGGTGGTGTGTGTTGTGGTGTCAGTGGTGTGGTGTGGTGTGGTGTGGTGTGGTGTGGTGTGGTGTGGTGTGGTGTGGTGTGGTGTGAGTGCATGCAGATGTGTGTGTGTGTATGTGATCAATTGCGGCGTGTGCTGATTGCTGATGTGTGTGTGTGTGTGTGTGCGTGCGCGCGCGCGCGAGGGAAGATGCTCGTGTTTGTGCCGCTGTGAGTGCATCCAGGTGATGCGTTGTGTTGACCAGCTGTCGCCACACTTTTTACGTACGATGATGATGGTGGAGTCCTCAACCATGATGGCCTCCGGGTCCGTGAGCAGGATGTAGCCCTTGGGATCAGAGGGCCCGGTGTCGTCGTTTCTTGCGTAATACTTGAGCTTAAGCTTGCGTGATGACGTGCCAAAGACGGGCACAACATACCGCCGCTTGTCTCCCGCCATGCGGCCCTGCCCGCGCTTGACAATCCAGTCGCTCCCCAGCGCTGGCAGCGCGACCTCTGCCTCTGTTGCCAGCTGGTCGTCGCCGTCAAAGGCGTCCGTGCCGAGCGACGTGTCCACAGCCTTCCCGCGCGCAGCTGCACGTACGTGTGAGCGAGTGTGTGTGTGGGGGGGGGGGGGGTGTGAGTGAGCGATTGAGTGAGTGTGAGAGAGACAGAGAGAGTGTGTGTGTGCGCGTGTGTGTGTGCGCGCGTGTGTGTGTGTGGAAGTAAGAATACACATGCGCAAAAACACACACGCAAACATGCAAACATGCACACACACGCACACACACGCAAACATGCACACACATGCACACACACATGCAAACATGCACACACACACACACACAGGGGTACGCACCGAGGAGGGCCTTTGCCCAAGCCTGTGCGTCCTGGGCAGACGAGGCGTGCAGCTGCCACACGCGGTCGGTGTTGACAATCTCCACCGTCATGTCGGTACACGTGACGTCAGCATCGTCCTCAAGCACAAAGAAGCCCTTCTCGTTGACGCCGCGCCCTTCCTGCTCCTCAGCAAAGTAGCGCACAACGCTGCCGCGCAATTCAAAAAAGCGGCTCTTCTTCTGGCCAAACTTGTGCGCGGCCTTGATGAGCCAGCCCGCCATGTCCGGCCGCCCCCTCTCCTCGCGCATCTTACGGGCAAGAGCATCGTCAATGAGCGACTGCGCACTATCCACGACCTCGCCACCGTACTCCTGCCGCAGCGTGGTGAGGATGGCGTCGCGTCCCAGCGCCTCGTTGCCCAGCAGCTGCTGCAGCCGCACGTTGAGCGGAATGCGAGCGCCTGCCCCCGCCGAGTACAGCCCGCCGCTGGCGCTGCTGCTGGCGGTGGCGCTGCTGCTGGCGGTGGTGGTGGTGAGGACCTTGCGCCCCTCCCTGTGGAGCAGCATGGCCTCGGTCCACGTGCTTGCCCAGTGGGCCGCCTCCTGTGCGCTCGACGCATGCAGGTGCCAGGTGCGCTTGGACGTTGTCTGGGATTGGGAAAGGAACAAGCGAACGTGTGAGTCAATGCTGGTGTGAGGAGATGCATGGCAACACATGTGTTCGGGAAGCACACGCGCATGCACGCACAAACAACAGCGACTGTGACAAGGAAGCTGACGCACACACACACACACACACATACACGCAGACAGACAGACAGACACACGCGCGCGCGCATAGACACGCAGACGCACACAAAACCTTCCTTCCTCCTCCCTCCTTCCATACGCACGATGACGATGTTGGTTTTCGCGGCCTTGATGTCGTTTGGGGATTGCAGGACAATCTTTCCCTTGCAGTCCGAGGCAATGCCGTCACGAAGCGTTGCGTAATAACGCAACTGCATCTCCTGCAGCGCAATTGAGAAGACAAGCTTGAAGAAGCGCGACTTGGAGCGGCCAAGCGTGTGAGCCTTTTTCGTCAGCCACACACCCTGCCGTGGCAGCATGTCCACCACATCCGTGTCGTCCTCAAGGTCTTCTCCCTCTGTGTCGCTGTGCATACCGAGCGGGCTCACGCGCCCGCTGGCAGCAAAGCCCTCTTCCTTGTTGAGGGCGGCGACGAGGCGCGTCAGGTGTTGGTGCCAGCGCAGCACGGCCGAGCGGTCGTCTGCCACCAGCACCCACGTGCGGTCTGGGTTGACAATGAACAGGCTCAGGTCCTCGCACGTGACCTTGGTGCGAAACCCAATCTCAATGGACCCAATGTGGTTTACCCCGCGTGATCCATCGCCTTGCTCCGCGTAGTAGGCAATCTCGCGGCCGCGCAGCACGAAGAAGCGGCGCTTGCTGGAGCCAACACCGGCCGCCCTCTTGGTCATCCACGATGCAAGCACGGGCTCATCGCTGGCGCCGCTAGCACCGCGTGCCGCTGCCATGCCTGCCTCCTCCTCATCGTCATCCCGCTCCACGCCGGCGCCCGTGGCGAGCGTGTCCCTGTGCATGGTGGCCAGCAGGTGCTGCAGCACGCCTGCCCACTCATCCACCTGTGCTGGGTTGCTGCTCTCGAGCACATACCCGCGCGAGGGCGTGTGAATGGTGAGCGTGGCTGACCCGCCAGCCTCCACGCGCAGGATGTTGGAGAAGGCAATCTCGCCCTTGAGGTCGCGCCCGCTGCCGTCGTCTGCGGCGTCTGTGTAGTAGGCGATGCGCACCGGGTTGGCCACGCTCTCCTCAAGCACAAAATACCGCATTTTCGTGCTGCCCACCCCGCCAGCCCGCTTCCGGAACCACCCCTGGAGCGACGTCACGTGCGCATACGCGTTGCTGGCGCGCCCGGCCGCTGTCGCCGTGCGTGCGCGTGTGGTGCTGGAGCCCATGCCAATGCCATTGCCGCCGCCGTTGCTGCTGCCCAGTGACGCTGACGGCGCACTGGACCGGTTCGCCAGCTGCTGTTGCATGTCCTCGTTCTGCGTTGCGTAATCTCTGACGGTGGCGACCTGCTGCAGGATGCGCTGCTTCCACAGCCTGCACTGCTCCTCTGTTGCCGACAGCTGCCACGTGCGCTCGGGCGTGTACAGCAGAAGTTCGGGGCCAACCGTGTCCACGGCCACATCGCCCAGCAGCGAGATGCTGCCCTTTGCACCGCGACCCGCCCCGTTTTCCTCCTTGGCAAAGTAGTCGATTTGCGACGAGCGGAGGATGAAGAAGCGCTCCTGGTCACGCCCAGCCTTGCCCGCCTTCTTCTTGAACCACCCGCACAGGCTGCCGTCACTCGTTGTTGTTCGAGCACCGCCGCTGGCGGATGCTGCCGCTGTTGACGATGACGCCATTGTTGTGCCGGGCGCACTGGAGCTGCTGGCGTTGCCTGCAAGCAACCGCTTCACAGCCGTGTCGATGTGGCTCTTCCACGCCTTCGCCTGGTGGTTGAACAAAGCGTACATGCAAATGTGTGAGTGAGAGAGTGAGAGAGAGTGTGTGTGTGTGTTTGCGTGCACGTGTAAGTGCGTGTGTGTGAAGTTTGGTGTGCGTGCGTGTGTATGTCAGTGCATGTGTGTGTGTGTGTGTGTGTGGGGGGGGGGGTGCAACGAAGAGCAATTCACTCCCATTGCGCCATGCCCAAATCCAAACCAAACCACTTAAAACATAAGCAACAAACCAAACAAACACTGCGCCCCACCCCGACACACACTGACACGAGCAAACACAACTGTGACGAAACAAGGAAGCAAGCGGCACACCCACCTCGTCGGCGGTGTTGGCAGTGAGCCGCCACGTGCGCGAGCTCTGGACAATGTGGATGTGCTTGCCGTCCACAGTAACGGACGTGTTGGCCTCAAGGTTCACAGCGCCCTTGAGCCCGCTGCCTGCGTGCTCGCCAGCAGCGTCTTCGTAGTAGGAGATGGTGGCGCCCTCCAGCACGAAGAAGCGCTTGCGGCTCTTGCCCAGGCCGTCGGCATGCTTGGTCAGCCACCCGGAGAACACGCCCTGCGCGTCGCTGCTGGACTCGGCCGTCAGGTCTGCGCCGAGACTCACGCTCATGCGGCGCTCTCCACGCCCATCGCCGCCGCGGCCAGCAGTGTTGGCGGCCGTGTTGGCAGCAGCCGTTGTGGGCGGTGCTGATGGGTGCGGGTCGGCAAAGTCGTCTGTGACGTCGACGTCTGTGCGCTGGAGCAAGGGCTGGTTGGCGGCGGAGCCCTGGCTCTCCGTGCGCGCGTGTCCTCCTCCTGATGGCGTGGCAGCGTGTTCGGTGCCGCTGCTTGCCGTCTTCCTGCGGAAGGACGGGTTGCTGAACATGCCGCTGTTGCCAATCTCCTCCATACCACCGCGTGGTGCTGTTGCTGTTGCGGCATTGTCCCCGCCATTGTTCGTACTGTTGTTGCTGCTGTTGTTGTTGTTGCTGCTGCTGTTGCCGCCGCTGGCGCTGCTGGGAACGCCCTCTGCCCACACGTCCGACGTGACGGTTGACTTGCGCGAATCAATGGGCGGGCGAGGCCCTTCCTCGGCGACGTCCAGCTGCTGCATTGGCTCTGTTCGGCTTTGGCTGACGCTGCGCGGTGAAGCGGAGACGCTGGTGCTGCTGGCGCGGGCGGGCGACGTTGGTGAAGCGCCGGTGGCGGCCTTGCGCATGATGGCTGGTGTGTGTTTTGCAATGTCCAGGGCCCAGATCTCGGCCGAGCCGGGCTCCTCGCCAATGAGGTAGTATGTACGGGACGGGGTGTAGATGGTGAGCTCTGGCTCGTCAAAGGACACCTGCACGGCGGCGGAGAGCGGGATGCTGCCCTTGCGGTCCTTGCCCTTGCCCTCGCTCTGGCGCGAAAAGTACCGGATCTCCGAGGAGTAGAGTTCAAACCACCGCCTCTGGTTCTTGCCGACCTTCTCCGCCTTCTTCACGAACCAGCCCGTGCGAATGGCGGTGCTTTTGCTGGTGGACTGGGTGCGACTGGCCACGGAGGAGGTGCGGGTGTTGCTGCCGCTGCTCGCTGGGCTACTGCTGCTGCTGACGCTGCTGACGCTGCTGATGCGCTTGCGGAGGCTGTTGATGATGACGCCGAGCATGACCTCCCATTGGCTGGCCTGTTCTGTGGTGTCGGACTGCAGGTGGTATGTGCGGCCCTGCACGGCAATGGAGAGATCGCGGCCTTTGCTCTTGACCACGGAGGCGCTGGTGATGTTGATGGTGCCCTTCTTGTCCACGCCGCGGGAGCCATCTGCCTTGGCATAGTACGTCAGGGTTGGGCCCTCCAGCACAAAGAACCGCCTCTGCGCCTTGCCCAGCCCACTGGCCTTCTTCATAAACCACCCCTGTGCTTGCGTTTCCATGCTGTTTTTGTGTGGTAGTGCGGTTGTGTGTGTGTGTGTGTGTGTGTGTGTGTGTGTGTGTGTATGCATTGTGTGTGTGTGTGTGTGTGTGTGTGTGTTTGAGTGTTTAGGTGGGCGAGCTATGGGTAAAATGGTTGCTCCCAGGGCTTCAAGCATCATGAGCAACAGCAAGAGAGATCATACAGCTGTGACACAGTACACCACAAGGAAGCAAGGACAGCACTCCATCCTGCCACACTCTCACCCCTCTCACTCGCATCCACACTCCCTCTCACTCCATCTCACGTTGGTTGGTTGTTGGCTGTTGGTTGTCCTTCGCAGGCCAGTTCACGGTGGTTTGGGCCCGTACCACACAGCTCAGGAAAATACACACCAAACAAAAAAAGTTCATGGGAAAATTTTGTGGTGTCGTCTCCTGCGTTTTCGAATCAATCGAGCGAACAGCAAACAACCACCCCCGCCAACAGACAGCGACCCAGCCAGCCAACCATCGTCGTCGTGTGGTGAAGTTTGATGGGGGAGTGGCTGGACACGCACCATGGGGCTGACTGTGGGCTGCGTCGTGGTGTGTGAGCATGAGTTTGTTCCCGAAATGGATGATGAGCTGCACATGAAGCCGGGCCAACGCGTTCAAATCATCACAAACCTGGTTTGTTTGCACACAGTGTGTAGACGAGTTTGTTGTGTGGTCGTTGTGTTGCTGTTTGTTGTTTAGACAATGTGCTGTGCAGACATGTGCTGCGCGGATGTGGGAATACGGAGGGAGGAGCTTCGTCTCATGGGCTCATGCTGGCACATTTGTGCGTGCAAAGAATGGACGGATTTGTTTGTGCATGGATACTGGCTTCGTGGCACATTGCTGCTTTTTCTCATCCTTGTGCACGCCCTGCAACTGCATCTGCACACCTTGTCTTTGTCTTTGCTTGATCAACGCCAGGCTGCGCCGGAGGACGCTGATCTATGGTCGACGGTATGTCGCACTCGAGCCATGCAACTCCCTGCTCACTTGTCTGCCTCGATCCAACAAGCACACAACACAACACACAGAACACGCGTCACCCTGATCGCACCTTCCTTTCTGTTTTCTCATTTCTATCCTATCTTTTGCCGCCATGCAGGGTCTCAACCTCGACACGGGCAAGGCTGGCATGTTCCCAACAGATGGTTTCTGTCGCCAAGGTGCTTATGTGTGTGTGTGTGTGTGTGTGTGTGTGTGTGTGTGTGTGTGTGTGTGTGTGTGTGTTTCGTTTGTAGCGGTGCGTGGCTTGCGCTGTGTTGTGGGTGGCTTGCGCTGTGTTGTGGGTGGCTTGCGCTGTGTTGTGGGTGTTTGTAGCAGTACAGCCACCTCCCTCCCCCTCCCAACACAAGTGCTTCATGACTGCAACCTGTGTCCGCCCAATGCCAATCTCATGTTGCTTCTTGCTTGCTACTCGTGCACAGCTACTATCGAGGAAACAAAGGGGCTACCCGTGACGACGAAAAGCAAAACACCGGTCTCGCCACTCGCCAATGGCACCGGCACAAACGGCAGCAACAACAAGGACACAATCAACAACACCCCGGCCAACGACGACAACAACAATGAAAATGACACAGCCAGCAGCAATAACAACACCACCCACAGCGATGGCAGCCCCACGCACGCCAACAACAACAACAACACGACAACAGCCGGCGTTGCCGCAGAAGACGAAGCACCATCAGGAGCACCTGCACCGCCCGTCCAGTTTTCGTTTGCAGACGATGACATTGACAGTGGCGACGGGGACAGGATGGAAAAGGACAACAAGCAGAGCGGTGTTGACGAGTATTTACAGATCAGCGGCTTTGTGAATGGCGCGCACGCGTGCGAGGATGGGGAGATCGAAGCAGAGGGCGTGAACAAGGCGGATACTCGTGGCGTTGAAGATGATTTCATTTACAGCGGGAACGGGCCTGTCGCGATACAACAGCACGACAGCGAGGAGCATGGAGAGTCATCACCACCACCACCACCACAGGAGCAGCAACAGCATGACCAACAGCAGCAACAGCAGCACTCTGCAAAGCCTGTGTTGGTGTTGCTGCCGACGCAGGATGAGGAGGGGACGGTGCGCGCAGATGTA
>NW_004754915.1:138833-141333 GCF_000188695.1 Salpingoeca rosetta | reverse complement strand
TCATGCTTCCGTCGGCAGCAGCCGTCATGCCACTGCTGTGTCACCGCCCAACAACACAGAGGCAGCAACCACAGCAGGCGTGATGGCAGCAGGGATCACCACCACCACCAACTCCACTGCCAGTAGCTCCTCGCGGCCCATCATCTCTGCTCCTTTGCAATTTGTGACGCACCGTGCCAGCGCAGCAAAGGCCGGTGGTGGCGGTAGCGGTGGCGGTGGCGGAGTGGTGAAGGATATGGGACGGCTGGACACGAGGGCAGCACCAGGAGCGGAGGCAGAGGGCGCCGTGTTTGCACTGCCAGGCATGCAGATTGAAGACGTTGACGTGGATGACGACTTGGATGATCACGATGATCACGATGATCATGATGATCATGATGGTGATGAGGAAGGGTGGGCGAGTGACAGCGGCTCTGTACCCCGTGAACGGCCCATGAGCATGGTGCTGACCAATGGCATGCTCGCCGACATCGAAACAGACATTTGAAGCGTCACCCCCCCCCCACACACATACGCACGCTTTTGTGTGTGTGTGTGTGTGTGTGTGTGTGTGTGTGTGTGTGTGTGTGTGTGTGTGTGTGTGTGTGTGTGTGTGTGTGTGTGTGTGTGTGTGTGTTCTCGTTTTGGTTGGCTTATTCAATAGCTTCGCTCCCTTTTTTGCCTCCTTTCTTCTTTTGCTTTGTGCTTTCTTTATTCTCTCTGCAGCTTTTAGCTTCCTATGTATTGCTTGCCTTCTCTCTCTCTCTCTGTCTCTCTCTCTCTCTGTCTCTCTCTCTCTCTCTCTGTGTCTCTCTGTCTCTCTCTCTGTCTCTGTCTCTCTCTCTCGGCCATGCAACCCTTCTTGGGTGCCACACCGCTACACTTTGTAAACGACAACAGCAACATGTTCACGTCAATCTCATACATCACACACAGCGACAAAAAGGCAAAACACTGACTGACACACGACAACAACTCGAAAAATAAAAATTCTTCGCTTCTTCTTCGTGCGCAAAACAACGCAACACGCGCTGCTGCTGTCCTTCCATTTACACGCCGCTTCTGCGATCCACACCCCTTGTTTGACCTTCTCTCATCCCTTCTGTACCGCCCGCCCAGTCAGCAGCCATGCCTAAGATTGGTCTCATTGGAGGCAGTGGCCTCTACAACATGGAGGGCCTCACCGTCAACGAGTACGTACGCTTGGCCGACACTTTGTGGGTGTGCATGTGGTGCGATATGGGGGTGCACAAAAGACGCGGGCAAATTGTCACCCGAGCGGTGTTCCAGTGTGCGTGTGTGTGCAGCGCGCGCTTGTGTGCTCATTTTGGTGACAACGCTTCCTTCATTATGTGTGTGTGTTGTAGGAAGCGTGAGATTGACACGCCTTTTGGCAAGCCCTCTGGCCCTTACATGCTCGGGCAGATCGATGGCGTCGACGTACGTGTTCACTTGTTTGAAGCGATACATTTGTGTGTGTGTGTGTGTGTGTGTGCTTGTGTGTGTCTGTGTGTGTGTGTGTGTGCGTGTGTGTATGCGTGTGTGTGTGTGTGTGTGTGTGACACATGGACAAGTACAACTGACTGTGCCTCTGTTTTCTTTCATACCTTTTGTTGCGCAGGTGGTGTTCCTGCCCCGCCATGGCCCTGGCCACTTCCACCTGCCCACCGAAGTGAATGTTCGCGCCAACATCTGGGGCATGAAGGTCTGTCTTTGTGCGTGCGTGCTGTATGTGTGGTTGTGCTTGTGTGTGCACTTGTGATCGTACGGCATCATGCTCTGTTCTGTTGTGCAAGTGTATATTGTTGTGCAAGTGTATCGTCTGCAAGCCGCCTCCCTCACCACGCGAATGACCGCCACCCCAATGCCCTGTCTTTGCAGAAACTCGGTGTTGAGTGGATCATCAGCGTCAGCGCCGTCGGCTCCCTGCAGGTGTGTGTGTGTGTGTGTCTGTGTGTGTGTGTGTCTGTGTCTGTGTCTGTGTGTGAGTGTGTGAAGCTGTGTCTGTGTCTGTGTGTGTGTCTGTGTGTGAGTGTGTGAAGCTGTGTCTGTGTGTGTGTGTCAGTGTCAGTTCCACGACACTTGTTTCTCACATGTGCGTTTCGCCATCACCAGGAGGACATTGCGCCCGGAAAGGTCGTGCTGGTCGACCAGTTCATTGACCGCAGCCACCACCGCCGCCGTACCTTCTTCGGCGAGGGTACGTTGTTGATGTGTGTGCGTGTGTGTGTGTGTGTGTGTGTGTGTGTGTGTGTGTGTGTGTGTGTGTGTGTGTGTGCGTGCGTGTGTGTGTGTGTGTGCGTGTGTGCGTGCGTGCATTTGCATCGTGTTGTTGTGTGTTGCCTTCTTCTGTGTGCTGCCACCATCTGTCCGTGCGCTGTCATCGCTCCCTTCCTGCGCGCACCGCCCACGTGCGATTACTCACACATAACACGCACACCCACACCCCCCCCTCTCTCTCATTTCCTATAAACCCATATAAAACATGAATCTGAAGGGTGAATAAGGATAGACTTTGTAC
>NW_004754915.1:133854-138309 GCF_000188695.1 Salpingoeca rosetta | reverse complement strand
GAGATTGTGCGCAAGGCCATTGCTCGCGTTGCTGCCCACGAGGGCGCGCACCCGCAGGCAGATGCCATGCAGCACGCCGTGATGACGGCCGAGCACCTCATCCCCAACGCCACCCGCCACAAGCTCGCCCCAGTCACTTCCAAGTACTACCCTCCGCAGGAGGGCGAGTTTGAGGGCGAGATGCCCACCGTGCCCGAGCCCGCTTCCTTCTCCTCCTCCTCCTCCTCGTCGTCTGGTGTTGATGTGCAGACCATTGGCATTGCTGCTGCCGTCGCCATGTCTGCGCTGGCGCTCGCCAAGTCGTTCAACCTCGTCTGAGGCGAGGCCCTGTTGCAGATGCATGGCGCAGTGCACTGGCCTGTTTGCTTCTTCTTCTTCTTCTTAAGGTTGCTTGCTTGGATGTGACCTTGCGGTTTTGGGGTCTCACTCGCTGCTGCGGCTCTTCCTGGCTTGTTGTTGTCTCCCTTGTTGACACATTGAAGCGTGCACTGCCTCCTACAATACACACTCTGGAATGCACGTTGAGAGAGAGACAGAGAGACAGAGCGACAGAGACAGAGATAGTCACCCACACACAGACACACACACACACACACACAGACACACACACACACACAGACACACACACACACAGACACACACACACAACAACAACAACAACAACAACAACAACAACAACAACAACAACAACAACAACAACAACAACAACAACAACAACAACAACAACAACAACCACGTTGCCAATTGCATTTTTCTTCGCGACGGCAATTTGCAACGATGGAGAACCAGGAAAAGCGCGCCAAGCTGACGGCAGTGGACGCTGCTGATGACGATGATGGCGCTGTGGAGGTGAAGCAGCAGGAGAGGGGAGCAGCAAAGGCAGCAAAGGCGAGAGGGGTGAAGTTTCAGCTGGACGAGGAGCAGGAAGCGCGGGAGATTGAGAAGCAGCGACGAGCGGCTATTCAGAAACAGTACCAGGAGGCCTCAGCCACCGAGGACGAGGAGCAACTGGGGCCATGGCTGTCCTGGGCAGACCAGGCCATCAACGTCACGCTTGGTGCGTTGGTGCAGAGGAGGAGTGGTTGGGTTGGAGAAACACGTGTGCTCTGTGTGTGTGTGTGTGTGTTGTGTGTGTGTGTGTGTGTTGTGTGTGTGTGCGTGTGTTGTGTTGTGTTGTGTTGTGGTCATGTGCTTTGGTAATTGTGCGTCGCGCCTTTCATGGAATCACGCCATCTGTTTCATCCACACAAATGCACGTACACCAGTCTCGAGCTCCAAGACGCTGAGCAAGGATGTGGAAGTGGCTGCATACCATCCGGAGTTTACGCATCAAGTCATCGGAGAAACGTGCGCAATTGGCTCCTGATCTTTGATTGTGTGAATGAGCAGTGCTGTCCTTCTGATCCTGCGCTTGCTTGCTCGTGAGACACACACCTCTCTGCCTCACCTTCTGTGTCTCTGTGTCTCTGTGCCTCTGTCCCTCTGTCCCTCTCGTCACTGCTGCCCTGTGTGTGTTGCAATGAAGGGAGAAGATCTATGGCTACGAGGACTTGCAGGTTGAGGTGAGCCATGCGTGCGATGCTCAAACCAACACGCACACGCACACCAGCACACGCGCACACACACACACCAGCATACGCATACTGCATGCCGCATGAGTGCGAAGGACTTCGTTGTCATTCATGGCACACTCACATCTCACCCTCAACGCACACAGGTCATGTACAGCGCCGGCGCGCTCTCGTCTTACGTTGGCATCGACTACGAGGACCGGGTGGACAACGAAGACAAGGACGCAGAGGTGTGTGTGTGTGTGTATGTATGTGTGTGTGTGTGTGTGTGTGTGTGTGTGTGTGTGTGTGTGTGTGTCGGCTTGTCGGTGGAGGAATGAAGACGCAGCATGCAAACACGAATGCAGCATACGTGTGGTCAGTCCATCACTGGGTGCTTGTCCGTTCGTGCCCTCACCCTCACTTCATCATTTCTGTGATGCGCTGAGCAGCCGGACAATGTGATCAAGTCCATCATCGACTGGATGCCACCAAGTGCGTGCCAATCCACAGCTAGACACCTCTGCATGCTTGGCGCTACCAACACCCCACTCCCTGCCCGCTTGCTTGTCGCCACGCCTCAAACTCACTATCACGCGTTCCACTCGCCATCTCACCTCATCACGCGTCATCTTTGCTCTTCTTCCTTCTCTTCTTCCTTCCCTCGTGCTGCTGTCCCTCCAGCGTGCACGACTGACAGAAGCAAGTTCCTGCAGCAGTGCGATGCAGACAGGAAGGCATTCAAGCCCGTTGGCGACGTGGTCTTTGAAGGGAAAGGCAAGCAGGACGAAACGCTGCAGGTGTACCTGGTACGTCATAGGTGTAGGTGTAGGTGTAGGTGTAGGTGTGTGTGTAGGTGTAGGTGTAGGTGTAGGTGTGTGTGTGGGGGGTGGGGGGTGCGCGTCTAGTGTGTTAGTGTGTGTGTGGATGCGTACAGTGTGGTGCTTGAGATTTCCGGCCATGTTGTCTGCACTTGCAAGCAAGCAATACACGACAGCAAGTGTACGTCCTCACATTGGGTGGTGTTTGATGATTCAGGCGAGTGCGGACACGAGCGGATTTGTGGACTATCACTCCCGTGCACAGACGCTGGCGGTGTGGAGCATTGAGCAGGCCACGTGGCTCGACCTCACAGACACCAACTGGCGCGTCTTCTATCTGTAAGTGGAGCGTGTGTGTGAGTGTGTGAGTGAGTGTGCGGTTGTGTGGTTGTGTGTGTGTGTGTGCGGTTGTGTGTTTGCGTGTGTGTGTGTGTGCGCGCTAGTGTGTTGTTTGATTGATGTGTGACACACTGGTGGCACACGGGGTGCATGGTGTCAGGTTCAAGAAGGACACGACGGATGACGGGGACGTATACTCGCTGCTAGGATTCTCAACTGTGTACCGCTATTACGTCTTCCCAGACAAGATCAGGCCTCGCATCAGGTGTGAACGTGGAGAGTTCTTTCATCGTTGACGCCACTCATACATGTCTCTTTCCGGCACACTACTTTTCACACGCGCACACACTCTGCCTCGTGTGTGCTTCATCGCATACTCATGCACACACACACACACACTTACACACACACCCACACGCACACACACACACACACGCACACACACACACACACACGCACGCACACGCGCGCGCGCGCATATCCCCCTCCCTCCAAATGCCAGCCAACACCTGGTGCTGCCGCCGCACCAGCGTCGCGGCTACGGGACGGTGCTGTATGAGGCCGTGGCCGCGCACCTCCGCACACTCGACGACGTGGTGGACATAACGGTGGAGGCACCTGTGCCTGCGTTTGAAGTCATCCGCGACAAGATTGACTGCAAGGAATGCCTCAAGCTCCCGTTTGTCGCCGACTTTGATTTTGACACCACCGGTCCACAGCCCTTTGTGGACCACGTCAGGGTGAGCTCGATATATCCGTGGATGTGTTTGTTGGGCGTCTGCAATGATGGTGCTCACTTGCCTTGTGCAGCATCTTCGTTGGACTCGTGCGTAGTCACACCTCCACACACACACACACACACACACACACACACACACACACACACACACACACACACACACACACACACACACACACACACACACACACACACACACACACACACACATTTCCGCATGCCGTCACACCCCCTTCACGCACGGCTCCCCTTTTTTTCTCAGGAGAAGCTCAAGTTGAGCAAGAAGCAAGGCCGACACGTATACGAGCTGCTTCATTTCCTCGCAGTCGTCAACGGAAAGGTGGGCGTGACGCCTGTTTCACACGTGTCATGCGGAGGGTTGGGGGGGCAAAGGACCGTGAACGGCCCTCATGTAGAAGCTGTGACGTTGTTAGCGCTGTGATCTGAACCGCGAGCATTCCTCGATCTTCCTCATCACCAGCGTTATCACGTCCATCATCACCATCCTCATGTCAGGCCTCTGAGGAGACATTCCTGCAGCGGTTGAAGGCGCGCCTGTATCGCCCGCACCACGTACGTGGCCGCAATGCTTGGCTGCCATGGTGTGTTGTGAATGAGTGAGTGTGTGTGTGTGTGTGTGTGTGTTGTGTGTGAGAGTGTGTGTGTTGTGTGAGAGTGTGTGTGAGTGTTTACATTACAAACAGCCCGCATCACCTCAACGTCTTCTATTCCACACCACGTCACACCCCTCCTCACTCAACCCATTCGCCAACACCAGCATGAACTTGCGGTGAAGAACAAGTTGCGGTCAAAGCTCTCGGAACAGGAGCAGCGTCTTATTGACCAGCAGCAACAGGTCACGCCATTGCAAGCCGGGGGTGGCACTGTTTTGCATGCCCTTTTGTGTGCGCTCGTGTGTGTGTGTGTGTGTGTGTGTGTGTGTGTGTGTGTGTGTGTGTGTGTGTGTCTGTGTGTGTTGTGTGTGTGTGTGTGTGTGTGTGTGTGT
>NW_004754915.1:91493-133754 GCF_000188695.1 Salpingoeca rosetta | reverse complement strand
GTGTATGTGTGTATGTGTGTGTGTGAACTTGCTCACGCGCACTATCCACGTGCATCCGTATCCCTCTCCCGCCATCATGTACGCGCTCCGCAGGCACTGAAGCTGACCATTGAGGACCAATCAAAGGCCGTCTGTCGCGATTACGCAGCGAGACTCCAACCAAAGGAGTGACGTCGTGTTGTTTTTGAGTGTGTGGGTGTGTGTGTAGCGTGTGTAGTGTTGTTGTACGTTATGTGTGCAGTCTGTGTGTTTAGTGAAGATGCAAGCATGTCTCCGTCTATCTGGTTGCGGATCTTCTCTTCTTTCCGAATGCTGAAATGCAGTCGAGCGCTCCCACTCTGGCCTGCGCACATGCCATCACAATAAAACCCTATTCTTCAACTTGATCATGGTCCGTTTCATTGCGACAACTTACAGCCAACAAACAAACACAATTCCTGCCTCGAAGGAAACACTGACACAGATTTATGAGTTCAAACACCTGGCACAGCTATCCTCTTCTTGAAAAGCTGTCTCTTTCTCTCCGCCTACATGGTTGCTTGAGTACGCGTACACGAGTCGGTTACAAGCCACCCGCTTCTCCTCTCCCTCTGCATCACCACCACCACCACCACCACCACCACCACCACCACCACCACCACCACCACCACCACCACCACCACCACCACTACCACCACTATCAATCATCTACTTGGGCGAGTGCATGCCCAGCCGTGTGCCGTGCAACAGCGCCGCGCGCTTCTGCATCGTCTCCTCTCGTCCGTGCTCCAGCAGCTTCACCTGTGTGCGGTGGAACGTAGGACACGCACATTGTGTGTGTGTGTGTGTGTGAGCGCCACGTATTGGCAACCAACCATGCAACAATCAACCCCTCTACTTTCTCCCCTGGCCTGCCCTGCCCTGCCCTCGCGCTCGCTCTGTTCCTCACCAGTTCGTTGAGGACGATGATGACTGCGACCCAGAGCAGACACAGCGCAACAGTCGTGCCCGGGATCTGGTGCTCAACAACAGCAAACAGCAGGCAACCAAATCGCGTTGCGCACTAAGTTAGCAAGCGTGCCACCACACCAACTATAGCAACAAGACACCACAACATGACACTATGCCACGAAGCAGTGCACGGACCCCACATGACCCTCATCCTTCCTCTCCCCTTCATCATACGCCCGCGCGATCAAAACACGATCACAACGCGACCACCACGTCTTGGTTGCACACGTTGGCAATGGAGTACGGGGCGATGCCAGCGCCGTTTGTGGCGACAGCGACGTGCACGGCGACAAAGGCGGACTGGAGACCAACAGCAGCTCCGATGGTCGCGAACCACAACCTGTTGGTGCGTGTGCAATACCGCATGAACAAGAGAGCGCCGGGATGTGTGAGAGAGATTGCGTGTGCGTGTGTGTGTGCGCGTGTGTGCGTGTGTGTGTGTGCATGAGTGTGTGTGTGTATGTGTGTGTGCATGTGTGTGTGTGTGTGTGCGTGCGTGTGTGTGCATGTGTGTGTGCGTGTGTGTATGTATGTGTGTGTAGGTGTAGGTGTACTGGGGACCTGGCAGCGACATGCGAAGAAATCGAACAGCGGCGTGAGCTCACCAGTTTTTCAGCGGCGAAAACTTCCAGAGCGGCAGCGTGCGATGATGCGATCTGACGGCAAAACAGGCGGCAGACGACACCACCAAGTCAATGAGCACAACAAGGACAAACAAGCAAACAAACAAATAAACAAATAAACAAACACACACACACACACAAACAAACAAATAAACAAATCAACAAATAAATATAAACAAACAGCACACACACACACCCGACGGAGACGAATGCGACGTAGACGACAAACAGCCAGCCCGCAAGCCCTTGTGCCAGCGCAAGGCCCTGCGTGGACACACGGAAGTCAGACAAGTCAGGTAAGCCAGGTGTTGGGAGCAACCATGGAACACGCGAGTGACAGAGGCAAACGTGCACACGCTGTATGCAATGCAACACAAGGTAGGACGCCACGAACTACGCAAGCACACGCAGCGCACAGCACGGCACCTGGTAGCGGTCAGTCGCCCATCCGTGCCAGGTGTGCCGGGTGTGTGCGGTGTGTGTGCTGGTGTTTGACGGCTGAGCGAGGACGTTGCAGCTCCCGGCGTCGCGTTCACACAGCGCGTGCAAGATGGCCGCAAAGGCGAGCACACACACGACAGCAGAGGGCAGCCATCTGATGTGTGTCCGGAGGGGACATGTTGCACGCACGTGAGCTTGGCGCAGCACAACGCAAGCAACATGGCATATCACCACGGGCACACAACATATGCAACGCAGCGCGGAAAGAGAGTGTGCATGCAAGGTGCATGTGTGCGCGCGCATGTAAGTGTGATTGACCTGATGATGTAGTAGCGGAGGAAGCGGGGCATATCCATGCGATACGCAAAGAGCGGGCCCGTGTACAGTCGCATCAGACCTGACACGCACACACGCACGCACACGCACACGCACGCACGCACACGCACGCACGCACGCACGCACGCACGCACACGTGTACAGGAGCAGGAGGTGAGCATGGGGGCGTGTGAAGGATGTGTAATGCTATGGGATGAACACTGTGGCAAGAAGTGGTAGACGGCGGCATGTGCATGCGTGCTGTGCGCGTGTGATGAATGACATCACTCACGTTTCTCAGGCCGGGATTGGAGGAAGGAGATGGACATGAGGGGAAGAATGACCAGCACAAACCACATCACCTGGCGAGAGGGAAACGCAGATACGGTGAATGCGTGACAATGACAACACACATGTGCACATAAGCATGGAATAAACAGACGAAGCAGACGCATGCACACATGCACACATGCACACACAACAAAAAAACACGCAACACGACACGAAATACACAACACAAAACACACCACACGTAACAAACACGAAACACGAAACACGAAACAAGCACACACGGCACCCGACCTGCAATGGACTGAACACCGGTGGCAGCTGGGAGAGGTGGCTCAGCACGAGCGCGGCGGTGAGCGTGAGCGTGGACATGAGGAGGACAACAAAGCTCTGGCGCATGTTGAACGTGAGCCTCCTCGCCTCTGCAATGAGGTTGGTCACGCTGATCGGGGAGTCACGGGCCATGCGCAGGGAGCACGGCAGCGTCTGCAGGTCACTGGCAAACGCCTCTGCCGACATGGGCTGGATGCGACGGGACTGTGTGCGGGGCGAGTGCGACATGTCACACGGCAGTCGTGAGAGCGGCCACGTGCACGCAAACGTCCGCTCTGGGTCGATGGCGATGCTGACATCGCTGTGGGCGTAACAGCTGATGTGACTTGGGTTCAGTGAGCTCCCGAGACATGCAACCACCTGACAAGTCGAGGAACAACAACCAAACATGCCGTCAGCGGCCGTGTATATGTGTGTATGTGTGTGTGTGGGAGTGTGTGTGGGAGAGAGAGAGAGAGAGTGTGTGTGTGTGTGTGTGTGTGTGTGCGTGTGTGTGTGTACACGTGGATGGGTGACTTCTCTCCTGCCGCCATCAATCTCTTGCCCCCCCCTTTCCACAACCGCACCACCACCGCACCATGTCGTTTTCGTGGTAGATGTCGATCATCTCGCTGATCCCGGCTGGTGAGCACTCGGAGAACAGCGGCACCAGCAGCGGCACATTGTCCACCTCCTGCAAACTCAACATCCGTGAGAGCCATTTGTGTGTGTGTGTGTGTGTGTGTGTGTGTGTGTGTGTGTGTGTGTGTGTGTGTGTGTGCATGCAGGCACCAGCACGTCTCACGTCAATGTGTGGGCGAATGGCGTTGATGCCGCGTGGTAGACGGGCGCGGTTGTCGTGATAGACCTCTCCACCCTGCATGCAAAACAGGCGAGCACGAGACGATGAATGGGGCAATGCACATGAACCATGTGTGCGTGTGAGCGCGTGAACATGTGTGCGTGTGAACATGTGTGCGTGTGAGCTTGCATATGTTGGTTTGAGGCCATGTGTGCATGTGTACGTGTACACGTACGTAGCCGTCGTCGGCGAGGGAGATGAAGCAGTTCCAGCCGGTCTCAAGGCCCATCGCCTCTGCAAACACTTTGCTCCGCACTTCATTCTCCTGCGAAAAGTGCACAAACCGGATACCTGCGCAGCACAGCGGAGTGGTGAGCGCAAGTGTGTGTGTGTGTGTGTGTGTGTGTGTGTGTGTGTGTGTGTGTGTGCGTATATATATATATATATATGTGTGTGTGTGTGTGTGGGGGGGTGTGTGTGTGTGTGTGTGTGTGTGCGTGTGTGTGTGTGCAACACGACACGACAACACGAACCGGCCTGGTCGAGGTCTTGAATCATCTTTTGAATGTCGGGAGCAACCGTGTCGCGCATCACAATCATGCCCAGGAAGATCTGATCCTGGTGAAGACTGCATGCATGACGCGCAGGACAGCAGCGGAGTTGGAAGCAAGGCAGAAGAAGATTTAAGAGGAGGGGGGAGGAGAAGGAGGATAGACGTGAATTGGTGTTTGCATGCAAGCAAACACAAAAAAAAAGCACAAAACAATAAACAACAGCACATCACGTGTTTGTGAGGGAGTGTGACAGCAGCTGTGCAAACGATTTTCGCACTTGTGGAGGTGGCGCTGGTTGCTGAACCGCGGGAGCATCTGCTGTTGGGCCGTCACGGTATCTGAACGCACGCATCGGTATGCAGTGATGTGTGTTGTGAGGCGAGCAATAAAGGCACGTGCAGGTGCTACAGCTACGACAAACAAGTTAATGCGTGTGGGTTGTTGTTGTTGTTTATGTGCTGTTGGTGTCTGCGTGCTGTTTGATTGTCTGCGTGCTGTTGTTGTTCAGTGCTCACCGGCCATTGTTGCTCTCCGGACGAGTGTGGACCGCGAGATGGAATGCGCAGACGCATTGGAGTCAACTGCACACACACACACACACACACACACACAGCGATTGGGAGGAGTGGGAAGCGGTAAGGGGTGAGAACGTGAGGATAAACAGATGTGTGGACGACAAGTGGGTGCGATAGGCAGGAAGGTGCAGTGATGTGACAATGTGATGAAGTTGTAGGTGAACCGCAGACCAAGGCCCAGCCGAGGTCCAGTGACTCTCGCGCCAACACAATTGAACACATCACATCACGCATTCGATCGACCCACTTGAGGTCTTTGCTGTTGGTGTTGCAAATGTTGCTGTGCGCGCTGGTGCTGATTTCTCCTTTCGCATCTTCAGCTTTGCAATCACGGACGCCCGCGCTTGCCTGACACATGTGAATAGTGGAAGCAGTGGCGATGGCGTGAGCGAAAATGAGGGCGCACGACGCGCAGAACGCGCACGGAGGCAATCAAGCACCTGAGCTCACGCAGGCACACCCACTCTCTCACGTGGATTCTCACTTGATTGGATCGCCGCTTGCAAACGTGGAGGAGCGGTCGCTGGCTTCGCTCGTTGTCTCTGCCCGGTGCATCAGGCTGCTCGAGGGAACATCTGCACACACACACACACACACGCACGCACGCACGCACGCACGCACACACGCACGCACGCACGCACACACACGCACGCACGCACGCACGCACGCACGCACGCACCAGCAAAGGTAAAAAATGGTGCGAAGATGGTGGGAAGATTGTGCCAAAAACACAGCGTTAACATGAGCACGACGACGTCAGCGTGCACCTGCATTCACCAACAAAACCACACGAAGCTTTCTTTCACACACATGCACATGCGCACACCTTTGTGGCGGAAGAGTGCTGATGCTTGCATGTACTTGGTGGAGAATTTGCCGACGAGCACGCCCTGGGGAGGAACAGGGCGGTACGAGAGCGCATACACCGCAGCGTCGTCGCTGTGGTGCTGATAGAACTTCATGCACTTGTCCCTGTATTGGGGGGGGGGAGGTGGCATGATGCACGCACCCACACAAACACACACGCACGCACACATGCGGAGGGGGGAAGGGAAATAAGGATGTGAGCAACGGTGAGGAGGGTGGTCAAGTGTGATGGCAGAGGGATTGCAGTGCATGTGGATCGAGAATGGTCCTAGATTGCATCAAGGCATCGCAGCAATCTGTACGCACTTTTCCTCTTCCGTCAAGTCCAGCACTTCCTTCCCATTCCAGAAGAGCGTGCAGTGCTGCAGCACCTGCAGTACCATCCACCACCAGCACCAGGCATATGAAGCATGAGTGGCATCATAGCTGCTTGTGTGCAAACCCATGGCTCACAGTCAATAGAGGCTCAATTCAGTACCATGGATGCAGTGGTGTCGAAACACACAGGCTGGCACGTGTGACCGCGTGCTCACGTGTGCTCTCACATGTATGTCTGTGTGTCTGTGTGTCTGTGTGTCTGTGTCTGTCTGTGTCTGTGTGCGTATGTCCATACGCCGTTGTAACCACGCCACTGCCATACCATGGAGGGTGAGCCTGACGCGAGGAGGAGAGCGGTGCGGCTGCGCTTGTCGCGCACGAGCGTGGACATCATGTGCGGAATCGGCACGTGGCCGGCAGCAATCAGGTCCTTCGACGTCAGCTCGCTGGCGAGGGGAGTGAAGGCGCGCAGAGCGTGTTGTGTGAGAAAGAGAGCGTGTGTGAATGTGTTTGAGGAAGAGTGTGTGACTGTGACTGTGAAGGGTTGGATGCTGCCAAAATCTGCGACAGCGCAAAGCACAGCGACGAGCGGGCGGCACCTTGCTGAGACTATGCTTGGGCGCGTGTGCCTTCGCTCTTCCTCATCGCGCCTGTTTGCACACTGCCGCTTAAACTCCTCGGGATCGAAGATGGCGAAGCGAGACGAGAGGGAAAAGTGGGCAAACGCGGACGTGCTGAACCCAATGCAGTGTGCTACGCGGCACATGCACACCTGCGCCGCCGTGGCGCTGCGGGTGCTGCTCAGCTGGAAATGGCTCACGTGTGTCCCCTTGCACTCCCCGTCAATCGCTGCGTGTGTGTGTGTGTGTGTGTGTGTGTGTGTGTGTGTGTGTGTGTGTGTGTGTGTGTGTGTGTGTGCGGAGGAGGAGGAGGAGGAGGAGGAGGAGACACAGTGGGGAATGAGTGCGTGCTTGATGCAGCCCAGGAAGAAAGAGAGCGTTTGCGGTGTGCGCTCGTCAAAACGCGCGTGTTCATCACAACTCACAACGCACACATCACACACACACAACCAACACACAGTGCACAGCTTCCCCATTCGTGCCACCACCACCACCACCACCACCACCACCACCACCACCACCACCACCACCACCACCACCACCACCACCACCACCACCAGCAGCAGCAGCAGCAGCAGCAGCTGCCATACCGGCAAGGTGGGCTGAGAAATCGCGACCGTGGCCGGGCACGAGGCAGTGGGTGTTGAGCATGACACCAAGGCCGATGGGCTTGAGGTTTGGCTGGAGATCAAGCCTGCTCTCCTCAAAGAACACATTTCGGATCACGCTGGATGTTGGCGGCGTCTCCTGTCGCAAATTCACCACCTAATAGTCATGGAACCACGGTAGTGGGGTGTCAGTGGGTTGGATATGAAGCAGTGGATGTGCGTGTGTGTGTGTGCGTGTCTGTTTGTGTGTGTGTGTGTGTGTCTGTGTCTGTGTGTGTGTGTCTGTCTGTCTGTTCGTGTGTGTGTGTGTGCGTGTGTGCGGAGGATTGCAGACGTGCAAGAAGGGCCAGCATTGCACTCTTCTTCAGCGGCTCTTCTACATCCACAAGTGGTGTCACTCACACACACACACACACACACATATCTGCGCCGGTCCCTTCATGCACCTCGGGCACGGCGCGGTGCTTGTGGGAGAGGGACGGGAGCGGTAATTCTTGCGGATCATCAGCGAGAGACACGGAATCCGGTGACGCAGGCTCCGTTGGCACCCACTCGCCCTCGTCACCATCGTCATCGGTGTTGTTGTTGTTGTTGTTGTTGTTGTTGTTGTTGTTGTTGTTGTTGTTGTTGTTGTTGTTGTTGTTGTTGTTGTTGTTGTTGTTGTTGTTGTTGTTGTTGTTGTTGTTGTTGTTGTTGGTGTTGTTGTTGTTGTTCCCTTCGTCTTGATTGCTTGCCTCAAGCGCTGATGACGATGGTCGTGCTGGTGCGGGTGTTGGCGTGGTCTGCGCGCTTCCTTCCCTTGGCCTTTCTCCGTCACTGACACCAATATTACCACCGTCACCGCCATCATCACGATCGGGCTTTGCTTCTCCATCACCTCCTGTCTGTTCCTGTTGTGCCGTCGTTGGTTCTTCGCTCTCTTCCGTCTCCTTGAAGAAGAACAGCTTCGACGGGTCTGGTATTGAGTACGACAATATCCCTTGCTTGTCCACAAACACCACATTCGTCAGGCTGCCCAGCGCCACCACGTTGCTCGAGATGCGGGCAATGCGCGTGTTGTTCCCGCGAAGCAGCGTCTTGAAGAACCGCCACACGAGCCAGCGCGGCGTGTCGAACGGCAGCTCTTGATGTGGGGGTGGTGGGGGTGGATGAGATGGTTGTGGCGGTGGTTGAAGAGTGGTGAAGTGAGGACGACAAGAAACGCACGGGAAATGGGAGAAACGCACAAACGCTTGCTCGCAAACACACACACACAAACACACACACTCACACGTATACACACACACCCCACACACAACGAAGCGGCAGCACATGCACACGAGCTCTCGTGTGTATGCCCTCTTCTCTCACTTCCTTCACGCTTTCGGTGTGGATGGCTCGCACCTTCCGTTGCGTCTGCTTCCTCGTCATCATCAAGGAAGAACGAACTGCCGAGAACATCTGGTGATGACGATCGCGACGATGTCGATGACGATGACGATGAGGACGCTGATGATGAGCCATCGCCACCACTGGTACCGGCGCCACCCATATCATCATCGTCGTCATCATCATCATCGTTCGCATGACCACGCCGACTGCGACGACCACGCTGGTGGTGGTGGTGGTCGTGGTGATGCGCTGGCTTCAGAGGAGCGCTGCCATCACGGCTGGCAGCCATGCTGTTGGACTGGCGAGCCTCAACAGACGGGTGCGAGCTCACAACAATCGCACGCAGGCGAGCCGTCACAAAGCTGGCGGTGTGTGTGTGTGTGTGTGTGTGTGTGTGTGTGTGTGTGTGTGAGCGTGTGCGTATGTGTGAGCGTGTGCGCATGTGTGTGTGTGTGCATGTGCCGAGGAGGAGGGGAAAGGAAGGGACGTGCAATGAAGTCAGTGAAGCATCCTTGTCACATGCAGAAAGAAGTGGAGGAGAACAGTTTTGAGACACATCACATTGCGCTTACTGGTTGATGCAGATCCACAGAGCGGGAAACGACGTCGGCAGCAGCGGCGTGATGATCAGCGTTGGTAGCACAAGACACATTTCCAACCACGTGCCTTGGTCTGAGGTGTTTTCGGGTGGGAGGATGCGGTATCAGGGGAGGGCAGGACCGAATAGTGGAATGACATGGAACAGGTGCATGTGCAGAAAAGCTGGAGTGTACGACATGGGTTTGGGCAAAAATGCAGGTGACACACAAGCACACACAATACACACACACATACACACATACACACACACAAGCACACACGCACACATACACACACACACACACACCGCCATCAAGGACGGTGATCTTGATGATGCTGACGATGAGCATGAGGAAGAAGAGGAGAAAAGCGAATCTGCGCACGCGGCGCATGACGTGGTTTCGGGCGTTGTAGAGCCATCCACGGTCCCGCTGGTACAGCAGCGAGCGGATGGAGGACAAGTCCTCCGGAAGCGGCGTCCGCTCAACTAGAAACACACCCATCCTTGCAGACGGGCAGAAGCGAAGGGTTTGAGGACAGGGAAGTGATGTCATGGGAACCAAGTCGTGAGTTGAACAGTCACACGGGCACACATGCACCCGTGAGCACAAATTCACGACCGAATACTTGTACGTGCAACGCACCCATTTCCACAGGAGCCTGCACACTCCACCAACCAAACACCCACTCAAACCAACCAACCAAACACCCACCCAAACCAACCAACCAAACACCCACCCAAACCAACCAACCAAACACCCACGCAATCAAGGCAAAGCAGCTCGGTTGTCTCACTTGTGGACGCGGTCGGCAACAGAGGAGCAGAGAGCTTCCGCCGGCACCACCTCCCCACGCTTCAGCACCAAGTCATTGTCTGCCTCAGACATGGGACTCCCGCGCCCATGCGCATCGTCGTGGTTGTCGCTGCCAGTGCTTGGGGGACGGGTGCCAGCTGCACTGCTCTCGGAGACACGCGTAAGGCGGCGCTGCTGGTGCTGCTGCACTTGCGGTGGCGGCCGCGTTGTGTGTGTTCGGGACCGCGGTCGGGGCGCGGGCGTTGCTGCTGCAGATGTTGGTGGCGTGGTGTCCAGTGCTGCCGCCTCTGCAATGGCAGCGAGAGACGGCTGGCGGGAGGGCGGTGCGCTCGACATGTGCACGTCCGACACGGGGCTGACGCGGGAGCCGGAGATGTGGCGGCGAGTGGTGATGTGGTGGATGTGATTGTCATCGACGACGGCCTGTCCGCTCAGCAGCCGCTCCACAGCCTCAACCTCCTCCTTCGTGCACAGCCTGTGTGTGTGTGTGTGAATATATGTGTGTGTGTGTGTGTGAATATATGTGTGTGTGCATATGAGTGTGTGTGCATATGAGTGTGTGTGTGTGAGTGTGTGTGTGTGTGAATGTGTGTGTGTGAATGTGAATGTGTGTGTGAATGTACGTGGTGCACACTCGGTCGTGAACCAGCACTGGCAGCAGCACTAGCAACAGCTTCGTCCCTCTCCATCATCTGCGCCCCAAACCCCCCCCGCCCTCTCTCTCTTCCAAACCACAGCGGCGTCCGCACCTGACATCTGCAGGCACTCGGTCGCCTGCAGCGAGAAGAATGACGTCCTGTTCCACCAGCAGCGTGGAGGGCACGCCAGCCACCGCCTTGATGCGGGCAAGAGGTCGGCACAGCAGGTGGTTGAAGCGAGCGTGAATAAGAGAAGTAGTGATGGGTGGTGTGCACAGAAAGGGAGTGGAAGAGTACACAGCAGGCACGCACACACGCACATATGTTCACGTGTGCTGATATGCACACACATACACGGATTTGTGTAAGTGCAGAGAGTTCACTGACACACACGCACACACAGCCACACACACAGCCACACACACACAGCCACACACACACACACACACGCACACACGCACACACGCACACACACACAACCATGTGCAGAGCGCTCGACTCACGCCGTCGCGAATGCAGCGGACATATGGACAGGAGGCAGATGGGTGGAACTCATCCACATCCGTATAATGAAGTGGCGGTAGTGTCCACGACCCAGGCAGGCTCGCGTACCGCTGCAGGCTGTTGTGGTGTTTGAGAAAGGTGAGCGAGAGAGGAAGGGGGGAGATAAGACTTACGAGGGGATGAGCAGTACCTGGACGTCAGTGAGGCAAAACAAGCAGTTGCCAGTGTCACACCACATGCGAGCAGTGACAGGGTGAACGCACATGTGCTCGAGGCAGCGTGCCAGCTCTGTGCTGCGCAATACGGATTCTCTGCGCACGAACCACTGCACATGCGACATTGTCAAGAGCACAATGCAAACGCCAGTGGGGCAGATCAGCAACAACAGTCGTGTATGTATCTGTGTGTGTGTATGTGGTGTGTGGTGTGTGTGTGTATTGTTGTGTGTATTGTTGTGTGTATTGTTGTGTGTATTGTTGTGTGTGTGTGTGTATTGTTGTGTGTGTGTATTGTTGTGTGTATTGTTGTGTGTGTGTGTGTGTGCGAGGCAGTGCGTTGTCCTCACCAAGTTGAACACCGAACACACGAGCAACAGTATGGACCAGACAGCCACTGTGGCAATGCCATAATGCTCTGGATACGCAGGAAGGGTGGCCCTGTTTCACAAAAGCACGGGGTACGTGCGTGCGAGAGTGAAAGGGCATCGCAAATGGATGGGTGCAAGTGACGCGAGCGCCAGAGTCAGTGATCACGACAGAGCCGTCGAACGAGGACACGCACGCGTACACGCATCCATGGCAGTGCAAGCATACGTGTATGCAATGCCGGGGATGGCGCAGATTGCGACGACGAGGAAGCACGCCGCTGATGAGAGCCGATCCAGCACGAACGGCGCCCCTGCATCACCGCAGTACCGCAGCACCAGGCACGTTTGTTCAGTGGAGCATGAGAGACATACGCACGCACATTGACACGTTGACACACATTGACACACGCATGCACACATACACACATACACACATACACACACACGGACACACACACACACATACACACACACACCTACACACACACACAGACACACACACACACATACACACACATACACACACACACACACACACAATAGGCAGCAGTACGTATTGAGCGGGGTTCAAGCCACCGCGGTATCCATTTTCTCGATGCAGCCGGCGTGGCCTGCTGCCACGTGGCAAGCACGTCCCGGGCCGCCTGTTGAAAGGGACAACAACGTGCACACACGTGCGTCAGTTGTGGTGGTGGGGGGCGACAGCGAGCAGGGCAGTGGATGCAGGCATGCGACAAGATCACCATCCACTCGCTTGCCTGAAACAGCCGCTCGTAAGCCACGCCGCTGTCCATGATGGTCCTGTGTCACACGGCGGGAAAAATTCAAAAAGGTGAAATGCGCGCCATGTGTGTGCTGTGTGTGTGTGTGTGTGCTGTGTGTGTGTGTGTGTGTGTGAGTGTGTGTGTGTGTGTGTCGTCGTGTGTGTGTGTGTGTGTGTGTGTGTGTGTCGTCGTGTGTGTGTGTGTCGTGTGTGTGTGTGTGTGTGTGTGTGTGTGTGTGTGTGTGTGTGTGTGTGTGTCTTGTCTCTTTGTGTCTGTGTATCGCCCCCTGGCTTGCCTGATTTGCTTGCTTGTTTAATGGCTTTCCAACCATCCACTGATGCACCAATGTATTGCCACCTCGACTGTTGAGAGACATCGTCTAATGGAGAAATACCCAAACAGAACATGGCACAACACAACTTAGCAGACACAAATGGATCACCACGCCACAAGGCAGCAGCGCGTAATTGACTTGCCTCGGCAACTTTTGTTGTTTTGCTTCGCATACATGTGTTTAGACGTACACGGCTCCAGCCGACATACATATGCCTGTTCAGAGTACCTCTCTTACACATCTATCAGCTGTCTCGCTTGCTCTAGTTTCATTGCTTGCGCACATCACATACGCGAATAGCCGCATGTATTCCTATTGTCAGGGTCAAAGTCCTGACGGCAAGGGACAGGCAGCCCACACCCAGCAACGAACAAACGAACAAACAAACAAACAAACAAGCAAGAAACAAGCAAGCAAGCAAACAAACAAACAAACAAACACAATCAGAGCCTGGGTGTGCCGGCCACCCAGACTTGGTACGGGAGCATGTTGCGCATGCGATGGGGCTCGCGCGAGACGTCGTGTTCCACAATGGTGAGGTCGGCTGCGTATCCGGGCGCCAGCCACCCGCGCGTGTCCTCACAACGGCCAGCGTACGCCGCCCCGCGCGTGTACAGGTGCAGCGCCTCTGTGAACGAGAGCCGCTCCTCGGGCTTGAACACACGCGCGCCGTCACCATCACCACCATCACCAACAGCCTCGTGGCCGCCGTTGCGGTACATGGCGTCGTACATGCCGCGGAACGGGTTGACGGTCTCCACAGGCGTGTCGCTCCCCCCCGCACAGGGGATGCCGCGCATAAGCAGCGTCCTCCACACATACGCGTGGGTGAGGAGCGCTGGCGGCAGGCGCTTCATCACCCACGCCGCGTCTGTGACCACGAAGCTGGGCTGGATGTTTGCGACGACCTGCAGCTGCGCCATTGCGTCAACCACGTCCTGCCGCAGGACCTGGCAGTGGGTGAGGATGGGACGGTGCTCCCGGCCGAGCCCGCACTCTGCAAACGCAGACACAACCTTGTGGGCAGCATCGTCGCCAATGGCGTGCACCTGGTTTGAACGTGTGTGTGTGTGTGTGCGGGAAGGGGATGGGCTTGGACAAGCGAGTCAGGACACAGACAGACAGGCAGGCAGACAGACAGACAGACAGACAGACATACAGGGACAGACAGAGAGGCAGACAGACCCACCACACCAGCCATACCGCACCGCCCAAACACACGCACCTCGAGTTGAAAGCCGCTGCGCGTTGCGCGGGAAAACATGGTTTCGAGCGTGGGCTGGGTGTAGTTGAGGATGCCCTTCGTGGCGCGGTGGTGCTTGCAGCGATACGGAAGGCTGAGGGCAGCCGTGTTGGCGCCGAGGCTGCCGTCTGCAAAGACCTGCACATGCATAGGCGTGAAGCAGATGGAAGCGTGGAAGGTGTGGTGATGATAAACAGCGACTGATGAGAGACAGCCAGAGACAAAACAGAGAGAGCAGATACACAAGCCACAATCAGCAGCCATCCGTTCTGTGATTCAACACACACACATACACACAGGCACAGACACACAGACATAGACGGACAGACAGACAGGCACAGACACACAGACATAGACGGACAGACAGACAGGCACACAGGCAGATACACACATAGACAGACACACACACACACAGACACTCACACACACATAGACACTCACACACACACATAGACATAGACACAGACACAGGACCTTGACGCGTTCACAGCGGAGCATGTCGTCTGAGGTTGCCGTTGGACGTTCTGGTGCATCGGCGTGGGTGTGCAGCTCATCATAAGGAATGGTCAGGTGCACGCGTACCTGCAGTTGGCCTTCAGCGTGCAGCGCGGTGTACACGTCCCACGCATGCGCGTCATTCGGCTGCACGGCGGTGAGGCCGACGCGCAGGCACTGCTGCAGACCACGCACGATGCGAGCGCGGCGCTGCTCAAACGTGGCCGTTTTCCGCAGCATGTCCTCCACGTGGTAGCCTACAAACAGCCCACCACTTTCTCTGATTCAACACACACACACATACACACAGGCACAGACACACAGACATAGACGGACAGACAGACAGGCACACACACAGACAGATACACACATAGACAGACACACACACACGCACACACAGACACGCACACACACACATAGACAGACAGACACACACACAGACACTCACACACACATAGACACTCACACACACACATAGACATAGACACAGACACAGGACCTTGACGCGTTCACAGCGGAGCATGTCGTCTGAGGTTGCCGTTGGACGTTCTGGTGCATCGGCGTGGGTGTGCAGCTCATCATAAGGAATGGTCAGGTGCACGCGTACCTGCAGTTGGCCTTCAGCGTGCAGCGCGGTGTACACGTCCCACGCATGCGCGTCATTCGGCTGCACGGCGGTGAGGCCGACGCGCAGGCACTGCTGCAGACCACGCACGATGCGAGCGCGGCGCTGCTCAAACGTGGCCGTTTTCCGCAGCATGTCCTCCACGTGGTAGCACATGTGCTCGCGCAGCATACCCGTGGCCAGCCCGTCCTCCTCGCTGTACCCGACCAGGTCGTCTGCTGCCTCCGCCGATGATGGGGTGATGCCCGGTGGGAGGATGTCCATGATGCTGGCTGGGCGCTCCAGGGGCACTCCACACTTTTGCAGGGCCAGCGTGTTACCGACGCCAACGTGCACGCACACGCGGAACGCGAAGACGGGGTGCTCCGTGCTCACATCGTCCAGCTCTTGCCTGGTCAAGGGGCGTCCTTCGGCAAGCTTCTCGTGGTCCCAGTCGTAGCCGATGCACCACGTGCCCGCGGGCTTTCTGCGGACGCCCTCGCGCAGGGCCTGTTGAACCTCTGCAATGGACCGGCAGTGTGCCAGGTCGATCCGTTCCGCGCGCTCGCCAAGAATGCTCACGTGCAGGTGCGCATCCTGCAACCCAGGCAGGACGGTGCGTCCTTCCAGGTCCACAACCTTCCACTGTGCCGCTTGCTGCGGCTGTGCTTCAGCGTCAGTAACACCCTCTGCCTTGGCAACGTTCTCGTGGGCCTGCGTCACCAGCTTCTCCCGGCCTTGTCCCCTGATCATGGTGTGCAGCGTTCCAGCTGCAGCGTGCAGCTTCACCCGCTCTGCCCACTGCTTGCCCAGTTCTTCCGCAGCCGCTTTGCCCTCAGTCTCTCCGCCATCGCCTGCCCAAACTACATCTGCAATGACATTGTTCACAAGCACCAGCGTTCCTCTTCTCGTGCCTGCCGTGGCCCAGTCCCACAACCGTCCATTCACCAGCACGTGCACCAACATCATCACGAGCTGTTGTGCTCGTGTCTTGACAGTGGCCCAACAGCGCTTCTTCTTCGTTCTTGCTTGCCCTTGTTGCCTTACCCTTGTTGTTGGTGGCAGTCCTGAAAACTGGCGGAAGATGTAACAAAACATCTGCGGCACGCCGCGCATTCTCACCACCAACGCCTCCTCAGCACTCGATTGGTTGTGGGGGAGGAGGAGGAACAAGTCCGTCGTGCTTGGTTGGTTGCTGGTGCCTGCAAGCGATGTGCGTTGCTGTGAATGAGCATTGTGACAATTAATTGACGTACAACACCAGCAGTGGGGGCGAAGACAACAGCGACAGGAACTTGGAACGAACTCGCCGGTCGGGTTGATGCCTTGATTCACACACACGCACACACAACCCCACACCCGCAGTCATTTTCCTCTCTCCAGCACACAAGCAGCAAAACGCAGCGCTGTCACAGCACCCGAGCGACCACAGCAGCGCTGATACCCGTTATTGAGAGCCACGCAGACACAGACGTAGGCAGACACACACACGCCATCAACATCTACACACATACACATACACACACACACATACACACACACACACACATACACATACACAGACGCAGACGCCATCAACATCCACACACACACACACAGACGCAGACGCAGACGCAGACAAGCACACTGACAAACAGAGAGACACACACGCCATCAACACCGCACGAGGCATGGCCACGACGTTGCGCGCTGCAGCGGCGTTGGTCGTTCTCGCCTGCGCCCTGTGTGTGACGCATGCTGCCATCTTGCCGCCGTCATCCTGTGAGCACGACGGTGCCCTCCTTACACGCCTTGTGTACGAAGATCGCCCTCGTGGTGGCGCGTACTCGAACAGCACCCAGCGATCGGGGCCCCTGACCGTGACCTTGATGGACATCGACAGCAACACGTACGGTGGAGAGGGCTCCTGTGTCTGCCCTGCCCTGAGCGGATCACGCCTCATTGTGGCTGCTGCCCAGAATCGCGCATGCTAGTCCTGCACCTTGGTGCGTACGCCTCGCATATGCACCGTCTCAACCTCACACGTATCGTTCCCCCCCCCAATGCCACAGGGCAATCTTGACCCTGGTGTTGCGCGACCACAACCACATCCTGCACCGCGAAGCAAACACGCGCGCCACGCTGCACCCAGACATTGTTTGGCTCAGCGGCTTTGAAGGTGTGTGTGTGTGTGTGCATGTGTGTGTGTGTGTGTGTGGTGTGTGTGTGTGTGTGCTTCGTTGCTTGCCATTAATGAGCTCATTGGACCCGTGAATATGCCATCCAATGTAATTTGTGTGCACGCTATCCTCCGTCACAAGACGAAAACTCACGTGCACGTACAAGCCAAGCCCCAAACACACGCACACACACACACACAATCACTCGCTTACTCACTCGCTTACACACACACACACAATCACCACTTAAACGCACTTGCAGCAAGCGACCCCGAAGACTCACATGCGCGTGTGTCGCTGTCGTGGGAGGCGGGCCGCGTCACGGGCTGGGCTCGCGTCGGTGCAGACCGATACTCCATTGAACCGCCCATCCGCCCAGCAACACCCGCAGCAAACGGAGACAGGGGTGTGCTCGCGTGTGTTACGCACGTGCATGACATCGCGTTTCAGCCCATGTCCCTGGCACACCCCCACACGGCAGACATTGCACAGACCAATATCAGCACCGGCCCCGGCACTCCACCGAGCGACGAAGGCAACGGCGGCGAACGCGCACGGCAGCGCCGCGAGGGCCCACCGTCACCAGACCACACCATCTGCAGCGTATACGTGGACTACGACGTGAACTTCCTGCGGGCGTGGGGCGGCGACTGCTGGCCCGACGAGGACACCGACCTGTGCACCGCCCGACAGTTTGCACAGACGGAGGCGCGAATTGTCGACATTCTGCACCTCGTTGATGGCGTGTACGACGACAACCGCAACTTTGGTGGCAGCCCCATCTCGTTCCAAATCCGAGGCATCTTCTACACGGGCGGGGCGGTTGGTTTGCCGCAGGGGGACAGCGCCGCCGAAGACCCAAACACCATCCTGAGGTCATACCAGGAGTGGTTGGCAGAGGGGGCTGCAGCAGGGGCCACGAAGCGCGTCCGTGGCGCTGGCGAGCCGACGTCGCAACAGGTGTGCCTGAACCACTTCTTCACGCACACGGATGCGGGCGGCACGCTTGGTGTTGCCAGTCGCGGCTCCACAGACGAACGCACGGCCGGCGGTATCTGCTCATACACCATCTTCACCAACAGCGGAAAGTGAGTTTCCCCGCGCGCGAGCGTGTGTGTGTTTGAATGTATGTGAATGTATGTGGGGATGTGTGTGAATGTATGTGGGGATGTGTGTATACGTGTGTGTATGTTCGTGTGCATGTGCATGTGTGTGCATGTGCATGTGCATGTGCATGTGCATGTGCATGAGTGTGTGCGCAGACAATGACCCGCTAGTCATTTTCTGATGTGGAGTGTGACACACCATCCCACACCCCCTCCACTGCATGTTTCTGCTCACCACACTGCATCCAACTCCAACCGGTCCAATCTCTCCATCCATCCCCCATCCACTAACTGCTGCAGGCCGTATGTCGTCAACACGGGGTTCTCGACCACGCGTTCCGCCGGCGCCGTCCCGCTCATGCAGACGGTGCTGGTCACTGCGCACGAGATTGGCCACAACGCGGGGGCAGTCCACGACTGTTGCAGCACCGTCCTGTGTGGTGGTGGGCGCATCCCTTCCTGCTCCTCCACGCCTGGGTCGCACCGCTGCTACCCGTCTGACGCGCAGGGGGGCCCCTATGTCATGTTCCCGGAGATCACCAACGACCTGCAGGCAGACAACGCATATCTCTTCTCGCCCTGCTCCAAGGAAGACATCACGGCGGTTGTGGCCGCCAAGGGCAGCTGCTTCCTCCAGCCAGACCCGTGCCGGTTTGGCGGCGCGTGCTGCAATGCGGATGGTACGCTTCGCCCCAAGGGCACCCTGTGCAGGGGCGCTGACCCGACCACCCCGTGTCTTGACGAGCAGCGGTGCGATGGTGAGACTGCCGAGTGCCCGCGTGGTGAGCCGCTCCCGGATGGCACCTCGTGCGACCTTGTTGATGGCGCCGACACAACCCGCGCCGTCTGCTTTCAGGGCACGTGCTCGCACATCCACGAGGCGTTTTGCCGCATGGCGTTAGGCCTCGCTGGGTGCTCCCTGCGCAACTACCCATGCGTGCGCGCGTGTGCCAACGACAACGGCTGCTACCCGTACTCTGGCCAGTGCGGCACATCGTCAACGCTGGTGTGGGATGCGGACGCACCCTGCGAGCGCGCACCAGCAACCACTCCATGCATCACGCCCGCAGACGAACAGGGCATGGTGAGTGCGGGAGTAGAAACGGAGATATGCGGGAAGGTGTTTTGATGTGAATGCGTACGCGTCCGTGTGTGTGTGTGTGTGTGAAGTTGTTGCAGGACGTGATGGTGTTGCATATTTGCTTGGGTTTGTGTAGTCACCACACCTCAGGTTACGTTACCACCCCAAACTCTCTCACACAAAGAGCACAAACTCACACACACACACACACACACACACACACACACACACACACACACACACACACACACACACACACCCTTTTCTCCACCTGCCATCTCCAAACTTCAGTGCACGGAGCAGGGCGCGTGTGATGCGTGTGGGCCGGGCGGCTGCGGCGGTTCCAGCGGCAACAGCGACGCCGTGTACTGCGAATGGCAGCAGGATGCAGCCTTCACCGCATGCTCGGCTCCCTGTGGCGGCGGTACGCGCGAGCGTGGATGGTCGTGCCGCTGCACAGACGGGACGCAGGGCGACCAATTGTGCGTGGGTGACGAGCCAGCAGCAGACGTGGAGGCGTGCAATGCAGACGCGTGTCCGACGGACTGCACATGCACGTCGTGGTCGTCCTGGTCAGCGTGCTCTGCCTCGTGCAACGGCGGCCAGCAGACCCGCACGCGCGTGTGCTCGGAGCCGCAGCAGGCTGGCGGCGCGACGTGTGCAGAGCTTGGGTTGGACGACGCAGAGACGAGGACGTGTAATGAGGACCCGTGTCCTGTGGACTGCGAGTGCAACAACTGGTCTGGCTGGTCAGACTGCAGCGTGTCGTGCGGTGAAGGCGGCATTGAGACGCGCTCGCGCACATGCACGGACGCGCAGCACGGCGGTGCCACGTGCCAGGACCTCAACCTCGCTCCAATCCAGACGCGCTCGTGCGAGGATGTCACGCCATGCCCCGAGGACTGCATGTGTGGCCAGTGGTCGTCGTGGTCAGATTGCTCCACCACATGCGGCGAGGGCATCACCACGTCCACGCGCACGTGTGTTGAGGAGCGATTCGGCGGCAGGTCGTGCGCGCAGCTTGGGCTCTCCGACACGCGCACGCAGCCGTGCCTGCAGGCATCGTGCCCCGTCCCGTGCGACCCTGCCGTGGGCTGCGCAACCGCTGACGCATGCCTGGTTCCTGCGTCGTCGTCGTCGTCATCCTCATCATCATCATCATCATCATCAGCATCGTCAGCGAGCAACAATGATACGGGGACGGTTCGTGTTGGCGAGTGCAACGGCGATGGCACGTGTCAGCTGCTGCCTGTCGCGGACGGCACCACGTGCACCAGCGACGAAACAGATGTTGCTGCCGGCACGGTGACGCAGTGCTGGTTTGGCGTGTGCTCCGTAACGCGGCGTGACTGCCTGGAATCGGGGTGGTCCGACTGGAGCAAGTGCAGCCAGTGCACCCGCACGCGCCAGCGGTCCATCATGCATGAGCGCATGGGCAACGGCAGCCGGTGTGGCGCCCTCTCAGTCACGGAGGAGTGCTGCGGCGTCGAGGTTGACATCAGACTCAACACCACGCGGGCCGGCATCGCTGGCGTTGCCGCGGCCTCGGACGCCTCCTTCCAGTCGACCGTGCTCACCGCCATGCGCACTGTCGTGGACCCGTCCATCTTCATCGCGTCGTTTGCGCGTGCCGCCGCTGACACCAGCCAGGCAGCGAGCGGCAGTGGCAGCAGTTCTTCTGCCCGAAGGAGGCGAGAGGTCGCATCAGACACGCGCGCGTACCGGGCTGTGGTTGCATCATCATCCGTGAAGGACAGCAAGCTGGCGACGGCGGTGACAGAGGCTGCGGCTGCACTGTCGAGCCAGCTGGCAGCAGACGTGAGCGTCGTTGGTGTGGTGACGAGCGGGTCCACCTCCTCCAACGGCAGCGGAGCATCCACGGGCGCCATTATCGGCGGTGTTGTTGCAGGCGTGCTCGTGTTCGCCATTCTCGTGGCCATCATCTTGTACCGCAGGCGTGACAGCAACCGTAGCAGCAGCGGCAGCAGTAGTGCTGGCGGTGCAAGCAAAGGGTGGAAGAGCATGAACCAAGGCGGGCAGAAGCGTGCGCCGTCACGTCCAGCTGCACGTGGCGTGCACACCCCGGCCACCATCCAAACAATGACCACGTACGACAACAGCGCGTTCACCGGCGGCGCATACTCTGCGGCCACCACTACCGCCAATGCACATGGGCCTGCACCGGCACCACGACCAAACCCGCTCGTGTCAGCGATGGGCAGCAGCGACGCCGTCAACACGTCCAAGCACACGGGTGCCGCCAAGCACGCACCTGCTCGCCCAGCCCCTGTGCGCCCGGCACCAGCACCAACAACAAGAACAACAACAGCAGCACCAACAACAGCAGCAGCACGAACAGCACCAACATTGTCAGCGCGCGGGCCGGCGAAACCGACACCTGTGGCGGCCCCACGATCGCCCCGTCGCCAGGCCCAGGCCCAGGCCCAGGCTGCTATGGTGCCGTCGTCAGCAGCAAGGGCGGGCGGCGGTGGCGAGGAGACGTCGGGTGGCGAGAGGTACCGTGCCACGGCCGCATACATGGCCGAGCACGAAGGCGCCATGTCACTGCGGGACGGCGACGTGGTTGTGGTCACGGACAAGAGCAACGCGGATTGGTGGTATGCGACGTGCAGCGATGGGCGCGCTGGCTACATCCCGGCCACGTATGTCACTCCCCTGGCAGATGGGGGCGGACGCACGCGGCGCCCCTCTGTTCGCCTGGCTGAGGTGACGACTGCAGAGTCGGTTGTGGACGACGACGACGACGATGACGTGCACTCGTACGACAACGTGGAGGGAGGCGATGCTGCGTCTGCTACCACTGTCGAACACACCACGCAGGCCGGACAGGCATATCAGGTCTCGTGCATGTACGATTGGACAGCGACCAACAGCGAGGAGCTGACGGTCGCGCGCGGCACAATCCTGACGGTTGAGGGCGAGGAGGGTGGCTGGCTGCACTGCCGCCGCGGTGCTGAGCGAGGGCTGGTGCCCGGCAACTATGTGCGTCGCATCTCACCCGCCAAATCCGGCGGTGCTGCCGCTGGCGGGCGCCCAGCTGCTCCACCACCGAAGCACGGCAAGCTCGTGTTCAAGAGCGGTGGCGATCGCGATGCCCCGCGCCCATCGAAGCCATCACGGCCCGCACGTCGGCCAAGTCGGGGTGAGAGGCCGATACAAGGCAAGCCAAGCAAGCCAGCGAGGCCTGCAGCGGCGGTGGCAACAACTTCACCCGCTACACACGCCGCCCAGCGTGACGCACCAGCAAGGCCGTCGTCGCGGCCCAGCGCACCGACAGCTGGCGCCTCCCAACCAAAGGCACGCCCGCCCAAGCCAACAAAGCCAACAAAGCCAGCCATGGCCGCAACCACCCATCCACAACAACAACAACAGCACCAGCACCACCAGCAACAGGAGCGGCAGCGGCACCAGCAGGCATCGTCCCGACCAGGAGCAAGGCCAAAGCCGAAGCCGAAGCCAAAGCCGAAACCGAAGCCACCTGGTGCTGGCCGCGTGTGACGTGACGTGCTTGCTTGCTTGTGCCTTAGTTTCCTTTTGTGTTACATTGCTTGTTGCCATTACTTGATCCTGCTCCTGCTCTTCCCTTGCCGGTTGAGGGAGACGCTGTAGGCCCTGTTATTGAACGAATGAATGATGAATCAGTGAGCAGAGAGGAGTGGAAGCCATGTGGAGGATGGGCAACACGTTTGGTGCATTCTGCTTGACGCTCCTTGAAAGTCCTCCCAAACGCGCCAAAACGAGTGTGAACGACAACACGATGGGAAGAAGAGAAGGGCTGAGGCCGAAGCGGGCGAAGAGGGAGGCGAGCGCTGCTGCTGATGCTGCGACTGCTGATGCTGATGGCGGTGATGACAGGACCCATGTGGAGCAGGCGCAGGTTGTGAAGGACGGCGATGCTGGTGTCGTGCGGACAGCAAAGCAGCTGTGGAAGACAGCGGACGTGAAGGCATGGCGGGCGGCTGAGGACGGCTATGAGGCAGCCATCAACGCAGTGGCAACAAAGAAGAAGAAGAAACACCATCGCTTGCTGGAGCTGGACGCGTGGATGTGGACGGATCTCCGCCCTGCTGCCATGAAGCGGGACAAGCCGCACGTGACAAAGCCTGAGTTGGAAAAGATCATGGAATGGAAGATCACGCGTGGCAAGTTCAGGCCCTTGATGCGACTTGTCAAACAGAACGACGAGCAGCTCGTCATGTATGTGTATGTGCGGGTGTGTACGTGTACGTGCGTGTGTATTTGTGTGTGTGTGTATTTGTGTGTGTGTGTGTGTATTTGTGTGTGTGTATTTGTGTGTGCTTGTGTGTGTGTGTGTGTGTGTGTGTGTGTGTGTGTGTGTCTGTCTGTCTGTCTGTCTGTCTGTCTCTCTCTCTCTCTGTCTGTCTCTCTCACTCACTCACTCTCTCTCTTTCACTCTTTCTTTGTCAGTGGAGGCGTGCGAAACACATGTCACAGCCTCATTTGTTTGCAGCCTCACCCATCCACTCACATGTGTGTGTCGGTTGACATTGTCGTTGCAGAGATTGCTCCACAGCAGCGCTTGCTGCCATGCCCAATGTTGAGAAGGCAATCAACCACCTGACAAAGTTGAAAGGGGTACGTGTGGTTGTGTTTGGTGTTGTCGGTTGAGGGATGCTGGAGGTGAGAGCGACCTCTAACTGGCGTCTTTTTCAATCGAACATGATCGCAACTAGGTTGGCCCGGCAACGGCATCTGCCGTGCTTGCACCGTTGGATCCCCGAGCGCCGTTCATGAGTGATGAGGCCATGCTCGCCATTCCGTCCTGTCAGCCCATCGACGTAAGCGTGCATGCGCGCTTGTGCGTACCTGTGTGTGTGTGTGTGTGTTTGTCAGTGTGTGTTTGTCAGTGTGTATTGTGTGTGTGTGTGTGTGGTGTGCGTGCGTGTTTGCGACTGTGTGCAAGTGTGTCTTCTTGTGTCATTGCTCCTGTTGTCCGCGACCTAACATGACGCCATCCCACTCTCCTCCCTAACCAATGACAGTACAAGCTGCGGAACTACTTGCACTTTGTGAAGCACATCCAAGCCAAGGCCAAAGAACTTGGTGCGCACGACACACACACACGCACACACACACACACGCACGCACGCACACACACACACACACACACACACACACACACACACACACACACACACACACACGCAGCACCTGTGTTCATGCAAAAACGATGTGGCTGCATGCTGTTCTCATCCGTTGTCACACTCACACGTGATGTGCATGTTTGCCTGTCGTTCACAGGAAATGGTTGGACTTGTGAACGCGTAGGGAGAGCGCTGTGGGCCAAACACTACAACCCAGAGGCAGAAGCATGATGCATGGCTGCGAATGTGTGCGTGAACATGCGTGTGATGTGCCCGAGGTTACACGTGCTTGGCTTGTGTATTTGGCGATGAATCACGTCTTTTAACAAACGCCACAACTCCTGATGAGGAAGAAGAAGAGGGATGAAGGAATTGTTGCGGGGAAAAGCAACGCGTGCGTCTCTAGTAGACGCTGCTCGATCCACAAACGACAAACAACACGGTGAACGCTTGAACGCGCGCACGCACGCACGCACACACACACACACACACACACACACAAACACAAATACACACACACACACAAACACAAATACAAACACAAACACAAACACACGCATTAAACGCACACGTGTTCGAGGTAAACACCAAACACCAAAGCAAGGCCTCAAAGAGCATCAAGGAAACGTCTTGTACACACGCCACTGTATGTCTGGGTTGGAAGGGTCGCACGGTACAAACGCAGCCTGCGTTCCCCGGCGAGACATGCACGTTTGGTCAAGACCAGCGGGGCGGATGTAGTTGCCGTCAAAGTTCCACGTCAGCTGGTTGTCTGTGTTGCGGCACGTGGTCTGTTTGGATATGTGTGTGTGTGTGTGTGTGTGTGTGTGTGTGTGCGCGTATGGCATGTGCGTGTGAGTGTGAGTGTGTGTGAGTTGAAGGCAACTCAAGCAAGCGAGCACAAAACAAGACACACACACACAGGAACATAGACACTCAGACATACACACGAACCTGCATGATGTTTGTCAAGGTGGAGAGACACATGTTGTCGTCGATAGCAAGGCGGTTGTCCGTTCTTAACACAGCGCGCTGCAGTGGCGCCATTGCGTGCGCGAGTGTCGTGTGTGTGTCGTGTCGTGTGTGTGTGTGTGTGTCGTGTGTGTTAGCGTGAGTGCAGTTCAGGTCACAAAGACATGCTGACAACCAATCAACAAAACACAAAGCTTGGGACAGCCAAAACCAAACCAGACTCAACTGCATCCCAACTCAACCGAATCAAGCCAAGGAAAGCAAGCAGAAGCAGGCGACTACACGCAACCAAACAAGACAAACATGAGCCAGCACGGCGTTTTGGATTACGCACGCGAGATGAGCACGATCCGAGCCTGTACACGGAGCGAATTCGGTCGAAAGAGACGATGCACAGATGGTCGATGGTAGCAACGCGACCATTTGGGGTCTCCTGGCTCATGTCCCACGTTTGCTGCTCCTGGCATTGGTGGTGGTGTTGTGGTGGTGAGCATGAGGGCACATGGTGAGCCATGTATTGCCGAGACAGCAACGATGGAATGAAATGCAAACAGCTGTCATGTCTTTGCAGCACAGCAAGCATTTGAAACAGGCAGACAGAAAGACAGACAGGCAGGCAGGCAGAAAGGCAGGCAGAAAGGCAGGCAGAAAGGCAGGCAGAGAGTGGCACACACACACACAGCACACACACACACACACACACATGCACACACACGCACACACACAAATGCACACAAATGCACACACACGCACACAAAACACACGCACACGCACGCACGCGCGCACACACGCACATACAGAGCATCAGCACAATCAGCACCTTGAGGTCCTGGGAGCATGTTTGCAGCCTGGCCTCCGTTGTCCCCTCGAGCTTGGTGAGACAGGTGTTGTCATACTGCTCCGGGCGCAGCGTGCCGTCCACCACATTCCACGTGTGCGCATCGGAGCACGCCTTGACACCAAACGCATCCCAGCGGAGACAGGCCACGCCGTTGCTGATGACCCCGTCGTTCATGAGGCGCCAGCGCTGTGTGGTCATTCCGTGGCAGCCGTACATGCCAATGGGGCCGCCGCGATCATGCTGCATGTTGTCCACGCAGATGCGTTTCTGGGCGCCAGCGGCAGAGGGGGAGGCAGGGGGTGAGAGGTATTAACAAGGACGAACGGAAGAAATGGAGTTGAGAGACAGACACACCGACAGACACACCGACAGACACACCGACACACACACACACACACAGACAGACAGACACACAGACACAGACAGACAGACAGACACACAGACAGACAGACAAACACACACACACACGCACACGCACACGCACACACAAACAAACACACACACACAGATGCACAGACAGTTACAAAACTCACGGATGGGTCGCTGATGATGCCTGAAAACTTTGGGTGAATGTCTGGGACCCAAAGGTCCGGGTGAACGTTCTCCAGGAACCACTTGAAGGAGTGGCAGTTGAGGCGCTCGCGAATGGCGCGACGCTCAGACAGATCGCCAGGATCTTTTCCGTAGAACCCGCGCGTGTCGTACACAATCTCCTTGTACTCGTCCATCCACACCTGAAGCGGGGGAGGGCGGAAGAAGAAGGTGTTGTTACACGTGAGGAAGATGACAAAACGAGGGCTGAACCATGCACACGTGTTTGTCTTCATGCACGCATACATGCAGGTGCACACAGGCAGGCAGGCAGACATGCACACACACACACACACACACACACACACACACACATCACATCACATATGCATGCACCTCTGCGACGCGCAGGTCGTTCCTGTCGAGGATGGGTCCAATCTTCTTGTTGTCCAGGAGAGGGTCAACAGCAAAGCGGTCAAAGTGGCGGTAAATGTGCCCGACATTGGAGCACGGAATGGATTCCATCGACCCACCGCACATCCACACGCGGAAGGACAGCTCCAAGTGCTCGCCACCATAGTACAAGATCTGATCGCGACAGTGATGGTGGTGGTGGTGGGAAGAGTGAGGAGTTGAGCAGGGGTTGTTGCTGTTGTTGTTGGGGTGTTAGCACAGATTGACTGCATGCCGCACAAATGTGTGGACTCTGGTGATGTGTGTTCGACATGATAATAGTTTGCACTGGCCTTACGCACCTCTGGATCGTATTCGCCTGAATGCGGCGTCAGAAATCACACAGAAAAAATACCATGTCGCACGCACAAAGCAAACAGACAAGAGCACACACACACACACACACACACACACACACACACACACACACACACACACACACACACACGCACACACACACGCACGCACACACACACACACACACACACACAAGTGGACGTGAGTGACAGGGTTGAACAAACGCGCTGCAAGCTGGACAGTGGCAATCATGGTTGTGCACTTGCATCGATCCCTTTCCTCTCAAATCATCGTTCAAGGCACGTACCCAGCTCTTCAAACCACTTCTTCTCCATGGCAAAGATGCCACCAGGCATCACGGGGGTTCGCACGGGACCTGTGCACATATCCATACGTGTGAGCAAGGTGCAAGTAAGCGGGCGTGTGTGTGTGTATGTGTACGTGCGCGCGCGCGTGTGCGTGTGTTTGTGTATGTATGTGTGCGTGTGTGCACAAATTGTGTGCGTGTGTGCCGTACCGATCTTCTTGTTGTCTCCGATGATGTCCTTGTCTGGATTGGCGCCTACATGTGTGAATGACATGCGCCAGTTGAAGCTTCCCCTGCGCAGACACATGAGCAGCCAACGCAGTAGTGGTGGTGGTGGTGAGTGAGTGAGTGATGTTGCTTTGTGACAGAGGATGAATCGTGTGCATGCATGCACGGGGGATGGGAAGAGGGGTGGAAGTGACCACGACGAAGAAGTAGGCAGATCGTGAGAGAGACATGCAATGTGCATGCATTTGTGACAGACAGTGATTTTGATGGGAAGTGAGACAGACGGACACAGACAAACAGACAGACAGACAGACCAGACAGACAGACATACAGACATACAGACATACAGACAGATAGACACACACACACACACACACACACACACACACACACACACACACACACACAAACAGGCCCTACGCACTTTGACGTGACACGTGCGACGCCAGCGACTGCGGAGAGGGAGTGGATATCAATGGGCCGAAGATGGGGGATGACCACGGTCTTGCGGTTGAGATGAATGCGATACACCAGCGGCTCCAGCCACCCAGGAAACACCTCCGCGTGGCTGATATGAGGGGAGAGGGAGTGCGTTTGTGCACGTGTGTGCATGTGTGTGCATGTGTGTGTGCATGTGTGAAGGTGTGGTAAGCAAAGCCAACAGTCTAACAGACAGACAGACACAGACGCAGGGGTACATGCGCGCACCTATCGATGAAGGCGATGATGGGGAAGCGGGCCTCGCGTGACCCGCGAATGCGAGCACCAACAATGCCGTTGTGGACATTGCGACGCACATGGCGCACCTGCAGCACGAATGAAACCAACAGGAGGAGTAAAGGACATGAGGGTGCCAGCGAAATCGTGCGCCGCAGACACACACGCATAGTCTCGCACGCACATCTACATCAACAAACGGCACCTACAATCATTCACACATATGTACACACACACACACGTACCACGCACACACACACGCACACACAGACACAGACACACAGCCACACAGCCACACACACACACACACACACACACACACACACACACACACACACACACACACACACACACACACACACACACACACACACACACACACACACACACACACACGCACACACATGTGTCTCTCTCTGACCTTCTTTGGGAGCTTTGCGAGGTGCTTTGGCAGGTCCTGCAGTTCAGGGAGCGTGGAGTTGTCATCAACGAGGACAATCTCGCCAAGCAGATGCTGCGGAGATCGGTTGAGCACGCTCAGGACGTTGCGCAGCAGCGTGGACACGGGTTCATTGTAGAAGATGATGATCACAGAGACTTTGGGCATGTTGTTCGGGTACACGATAGACTTGCAGTCCCGATGCCGGATGTCTGGCATCTCTCTCGCCAGTGGCAGCGAGTTGCTGCGCCGCAGGTTGAAGCCATACTGCCGCATCATCTTCTCGTCATCCTGCAGCACGGGATCATTGACGAACTTCTCTGACAGCTGCAGGTCCAGCTGGATCGGGTACGTCCACTTGGAATTGTCGTCGTCCTCACCACCGCCGCCAGCACCCCCGATCTTTCCACTGTTGCTGTTGCCGTTGCTGTTGCTGTTGCTGCTGTCGTGCAGCATCGATGGCTGTCCACTGTTGCTGCCGGTCACGTCACGGACGTGCTGGGACCGGTTGAGCGGTGAGCTGGCTGGGAGTAGGTACACCACAAGCAGCCCCAACGCCACAAGGATCAGTACCCGCAGCAGCGTGGCCACAACGCTGCGCCCACTCAGACATCGCGTTCGCCGTGCCAGCGCCGCCAACAACACCATCGTCGTTGTTTGTTGTTCTTGTGTATTGTGCGCATGAAAACTGCTGACATTCCTCACGAAAAAGTGCTGACGAACAGCAAGGACAGCCAGACACACACACACACAGACACACACACACACACAGACACACACACACACACACACACACACACACACACACACACACACACACAGACACAGACACACACACACACATTCACACACGCACACACACACACACACACAGAGCGCAGTTAGATGAAGATGGTGTCCTGTGCAGCGTGGCCAGTGCGCTTCTGGTTGGATCCCCACGATCCTCCTCCCGATGATGACGACGATGGACGTGGTGGCGGTGGCGGTGGAGGAGGAGGAGGAGGAGGAGGCGATACTTGCAACTGCTGTTGGTGTTGTTGGAATGTTTGGAAAGCGTTGTGTTGCGCGGGGGGACCACGGTGCACACCCTGCGGTAACGGTGGCGGCGGCGGCGGAACCTGCTGCCCGTGGTAGGGGTTGTGCTGCAGAAGTGCTGTGCGCTGCATATACGGCTGGGCCACACCCCACGCATTGGTGGCTGGCTGCGGCGGCAGCGGCGGTGCTGCTGTTGGCATCGCCCGCCATGCATGCTGCTGGTGCTGGTGCTGGTGCTGTGGCGGTGGCGGAGGTTGGCCCCATGCTGAATGGGCTTGTGGTTGTTGGGGCGCTGGCTGGCCCCAGCCTGTGGCTGCTGGCGGCTGTGACGGCGCAGGTTGGCCCCACGCGCTGCCCGGCGCCGCGTGTCCTGGTCTACTCCTGCTACTGCTGCTGCTGCTCATGTCGCTTTGACGTGTGGCGGTGGACGTAGCAACAGCAGCACCAATGGCGGTGCCGGTTGCGGTGGTTGGCCTCGGAGGCGATGCAACCGAACGGACAACGTGCACTTTCGGTGCCGACTGCTGCTGCTGCTGCTGTTGTTTGGTGGCTGATGCTGCAATTGCGGCTGGGGAGATGTTTTTGCCTGCGTTGTTCTTCAGCAACTGCAGGACGGCGCTGTGTGTGCGCTGCCACTGCCGCAGCTGCTCCTCCGCCTCCGCGTACGGCCGCCAATCTGACCCGAAGCCACACACGTGTCAGTGGTCACATGCATGGCGTGACGGAAGGGGTGTGTGTGTGGGTGTATGTGTGTGTGTGTGTGTGTGTGTGTGTGTGTGTGTGTGTGTGAAACAAAGCAACAGCACATGAGACACGAGACGTCAAGTCACACAACACCAAACAGAAAAGGCTCCGTACACTGAACAAATACAATTTCCTCATCCCACCTGCAAACACGACCATGCACGCGTACCGGGGTGTGTTGGGCGCGCTGAGGAGGGCTTGACCTCTGGCAGGGCGAGTGGGTGTGGTGGCGGGAGGTTGAGGCGCTCAGCAATCACGCGCAGGGATTCGTACTGCCGCTGCAGGTGCATTTTCCGCTCAAACAGCGATTCTACGGTCACGAGGGCAGGAGGGGGGGGGAGAGGGGGCGGGCGGGTTGTATGTGTGATTGTGTGTGTGTGAGTGTGAGTGTGTGATTGTGTGTGTGTGAGTGATTGTGTGTGTGTGTGTGAGTGTGAGTGTGTGTGAGTGTGTGTGAGTGTGAGTGAGTGTAGGTGTGTGAGGGTAGGCGTGTGAGTGTGTGTAGGTGTGAGAGTGTGTGTGTACATGATAAACGGCAGCGTATGTGTGCGTGCTCGTAAATTCATGACGATGTTAGTCTTCGTGGGGATGCATGCAAGAAGTATGAGTGGAGAGGGCGGTAACGGGTGTTGGCGACCGCTGCGGCAGGTGTGACTGCTTGAAGCAACGCACCGTCGACGACAAAGGCGGCAGCGGTTGACGTTGTTGTTCGGTGGGCGTTGGACACAGTGCATGAAATGGGCTCACACGACAGCGTGCCGGGCTCCTTCTTCTTCCACGAGTCACTCCTGTTCAGTGATGCCAGTCGCCAAGAAAACCACCAGTGAGAAGAGAGCGCAGCACCATCTCAAGCCCATGACACACATGTCTACAACATGTTCTCCTCTCCTTCGTGCTTTGTGCCTGTGCTCCTGCTTCTCAAACGACGCACACACACACACACACAAACACAGAGACAGGCAGACAGACAAACAGACGCAGACAGACAAACAGACACAGACACAGACACAGACACGGACACGGACACACAGACAAGCACAAACACAAGCTCACAAACGAACGGGTGCACGGACCGTGGCCTGCGGATAATGAGTGTCTCTGTGTCTGCGCCTGATATTGCGTCCCAGGGGGCGTCGTGCGCGTCCTTGAGAGGCCGGCCGCCCTGTGTCCACTGGTACCGCAGCGGCGGCTCCCCAGCAGCCTTGCAGTAGAAGATGGCATACGTCCCGCTCATCACACTCGCAGCATCGGGCTCAACTTCAATCCGCACAGGCCCTGCACACATCCCAGACAAGCGAGAAGAAAGCGGGCGTGCATGAGGTGAACGGTCTTCGTTGCTGTTCAAGCTGTTCTTGTTGTTGTTTGTTTGTTGTTGTTTGTGACGCGCGCTGCGTCAGTGAAGAGGTGAGGGCGTATCATGGCAGTCCTTGGGTGAATGTGTTCAAATCATCGCCGCACCGGCATCGCACCATACCTTGGTTGGACGCGGTCTGCTTCGGAGCAACAACCGTCACTGTTGGCCGCGATGCCCCTGTCGACGCAGAATGTGGTGCAGCCGTGGATGACCTCTTCCCCGATCTTGCTGCTGCTGCTGCTGATGTTGTTGTTGTCGTTGCCGTTGTTGCTGTTGCTGTTGCTTTTGGTGACCCCGCACCCGTCCGCAGCGCCGGTTTCAACGTCGTTGGCCGCTGTACCTGTCAACGCAGCGCGTCATGGCACGTGGCATGAAGCAGGGGCACACACGCAAGTGAAATGCGTATGTGCATGCGAGCATGTGCATGAGAGCATGTGCATGAGTGAACCCCCCCCCCCCCGCTCAAGACCACTGCACAGCCACATATCACCACAAGCTGGCAGCCACACACACACACACACCACCCAACTCACCACGACGGTGATGTCGTCGTCGTCATCATCACTGCTGCTGCTAACTGCAGAGGATGAGCGACGCACAGTTCGCTTGCCCGTCGCCTTGCTCCCCGCCGCCACCGCCACTGTCTTCTTCTTCTTCTTCTTCGTCTTCTTGCCCGTGCTCTTCGGCTGCGCTTTGACCGTGCCTGTCCTGCTGCTGCTGCTGCTGCTGTCCTTTGTTTTCGCTTTCTTCGGTGCAACAATAGCTGCCGTTGCTGCTCCAGCTGTGCCGTCCTCATCATTAACATCATCACCATCACCATCACCATCATCACCACCATCATCACCATCACTGTTTCTGCTGCTGTCGTTGCCGTCTGTCGCGAGCACGGCTGCCTTGCCGCGCTGCTTTCGCTTCTTGGGTGGTTCAAACTCTGCATTTCGCAGGAGATTCTGCAGCTGCAGATCGGGCGCAAGCTCCGACGCCGTCTGCCCAGACCTGCAGTAGCAGCAGGAGGAGGAGGAGGGGGGGTTGTGAAGGGATGGAGCCGGAGTGGTGGTGGTTGGTGTAGAAGGACGGTCAGCATGTCGACAGGGAGAGATGAAGGCAGGGGCGGGAGGACAGACGTTTGGAGCAGGGTTGGAGCGGGCACATATGGAGATCGACAAACGGGGAGGGGGGAGGGATCAACACACACCTGTATGTGAACACACATATAACCATCCCACCCCCCCAACATCCCCACACACTTACATACACACAGAACACGGGTTAAGACACGGCACCTGTTTTGGAGGGTTGGGTCTGCGCCGTGTTTGAGGAGGAGGCGGATGACGGGCCCGTTGCTGAGCAAGGCGGCTTCGTGCAGCGCCGTGTTGCCAGACTGGCCGATAACCACATTCGGGTCAGCACCAGCCTGCCCACATATCATAGACACATGCAATCGACAAATGTAGACAGAGAGGTACAGACAGACACAGAGAGATGAATCATATTGTGGAAGCAAGGGGGGGGGGGTGATTGATCAGCGCACGTGCGTGAAAAAGGCGTGTACTCTCTTTGTGTGCGTTATGGGGGTGACTTTGATCATACACTGCTTCCTTCTCAGTGTGGACACGCTATGTTGTCGCCTCGTCATGTGTGATGTGTGGTTGACAGAAGACGGTACACGGCAGGGGAACGAGCGCACCTTGAGCAGGAGCTTCATGATGTCCGGATGCGCGGCCACGTGCACTGGTGCCCAGCCCGCATAATCAGGGATATTGACATCTAAGGCGTTGGTTGACATACAAACAGCAACAGTTGGGGGGCGGGGGCGGCATGCCAAGTGTGAGGAGAGGATGAGGATACTGCACAAGGTATGAAGGACAGACGCGCACAGAGAGGTACAAGCGCACAAAGTGACCAACGACAACGACACACATATACCTGCACCCTGGTCGAGCAGTTTCTTGACTTTGTCGAGGTTGTTTGAAGCGACAGCAAGCTGAAGCTTGGTTTCTCCAACGCTGGAGACAAAATAGAACGCGCGTGTGTGCGTGTGTGTGTGTGCATGCATGCACGGGTAGGCGTGTGTAGGCGTGAGTGGGCAGTTAGCAAGCATGCGCGATCTGCTGAGATGCACAACACACACACACACACACACCACAATAAACAGTCGCACGCACACACACACACACACGCGCGCGCGCGCGCACACACACACGATGCAAGGGCGAGCGACTCACTGGTTGCGTTTGTTGATGGTGGATGGCGTGACTGCCTTTTTGGCGGGCTTCTTGGCGGGCTTCTTGTTGACCTTCTTCGGGGCAGCTGTCTTGCGCTTTGCTTTGACCGGCTGCTTCTTTGATGAGGGCTCTTGCGCTGTTGTCGAGGCGGCCTGTGTCGAGCTGGTGTCCTTGGTCCCATCCTTGGGCTTGCTGGCAGGTGTCTCGCTCTAAATTAGTAACGTGACAGGCAGGGCATTGGTGAGCCTCCACACAGGTGGCACGCTGCGCAGGCAGTATTGCGCAGGCGATAAGCTCGACAAACCCCCGCATCTCGGCGTTTCCCCTCCAAAACATCAACTTGAACATTGCATGCGTGCGTGTCTGTCGAAGCACCACGAGAGAGTACAAGCACCAACCTGGGACTTTGGTGGCATGGATGCCCTCTCCTTCTTGGCAATCAGTGCCAAGGCCTGCTGCAGCTTGCGCTGCTCTCGGTCACTGCAAGGGCATGCAAACGCGTGTGAGGTGGTGGTTTGGGCGCGATGTGGTGAAAACGCAGTGTGTGGTGGGCAACATGGATGCGTGGCAGAGGTGAACATGCGCACGTTTCCAAGACATGTGAGCTGACCTTGCATCGACGCTTCCAAGGTCTTGGTTCTTGACACCTGGGTGGTCAAACTCAAGCTCCTTGAGCGCACGCGGCTGTGCCGTGCACAGTGCAACACAACAGTTGTTGTACATGTTATGTTGTACATGTGAGTGTCGTTGTGGCAGTTGTGAGTGCTGCTGTTGTGGCAGGTGGGGGTGACAACGAGGGCACGTGTAGGCATGTCGACACGCACAAGAGGGCAGGTGCATGTGCGAGTGCCAGCAGCCACCGCCAAAAGGCAGCGCCAGTGTCATGTCTCATGTCAAGCCAACCATCCAGCCAGTGCCACACTGCTCGCGGCTCAATCGCAGCCAGGCAACACACAGCGCACCTTGCTGTTCCGGCCCGCCATTGCGTGGGTTATTCCGACACCACAAGATTATTAATGCACGAAGGACTCGGCTTGTTGGAACAAGAAGAAGACTATCGCACGACTTGCTTGTTGCTTGCACACAAGCGGACACAATGTCGGTGCTGCACGTCGATGTGGACGCGTTCTTCTGCCAGGTGGAGGTGGCACGCCGAAACCACCGCCAGCAGCACCACCAGCAGCAGCAACAACAACAACAACAACAACAACTGCGGCAGCAACGGCAGCAACGGCAGTACCAGAAGCGACTGCGATATGTACAGGACGAAGGTGACGAGTCGCACGCGAGATTCCGTGCAGTGGTGGTTGAGGAGGAGGAAGCGGATCGGGAGAAAGCAGCGAAGCATGGCGCCGATCGCCACAACCACGAGCAGGCGCAGATGTTGACGTGTCACACGCCAGTATGCGTGCAGCAGCACCAGGACATTATTGCTGTTTCGCACGCCGCTCGCAGGCTGGGCGTCTACAAGCACATGACACCACGCCAAGCAAGACGGGTCCTTCTCCCGCGTGGAGGCCATGTTCTTCACGTCTTCACGGGTGCGTTGACTGTCCGTGCACTGTGTATGTATGGTTTCATGTGCGTACTCTATGTATGTGTGTGTGTACGCTGTGTACACTGTGTACACTGTGTGTGTGTACACTGTGCGTGTGCATTACTATGTGTACTGTGTGTGTGTACACTGTGCGTGTGTACACTGTGTGTGTGTGTGTGCACTACCGTGTGCACTGCGGGTTGCCTGCGTATGTGCGTTGGATTGCACGCATCCTGTCCCGCTTTCGTTTCACGCCATGCAACGCAACGTGCGCCTGCTGACGTTTCGAGCAGAGAGGTTGTCGGGGCGAGTGTCATACCGCCCGTATCGACGTGCATCAAAGCAAGTCATGGACGCAATACGGAGCGGTCTGACAAAACAGGACCTGCTGCAAGTGGCCAGCATCGACGAGGCGTACATTAAGCTGGGGACAAGCGACACTTCGACGGCACTACGCGTGGCCAAAGCGGTGCAGCGCGCCTGCTATTCCCTCACGGGGTACCGCGTCTCTGTTGGCGTGGCTCACAACATGCTGCTGGCGAAGCTTGCCTCGTGCCAGGCCAAGCCGTTTGGCATCGTCTGCCTCCGAACAACTGCGGATGCTACACGGGTACTTCAATCCACACCACCTTGGAAGCTTCCTGGACTCGGGCCCAAGAAACAACTCTTGCAACAAGCCAACATTGCCAGTGCCGCTGCCTTGCAGCGTCTCTCTCAGCCCGAAATCGGTGCGTATGTATGTATGTATGTATGTATGTATGTATGTATGTATGTGTGCATGCATGTATGTATGTATGTATGTATGTATGTATGTATGTATGTATGTATGTATGTATGTATGTATGTATGTATGTATGTATGTATGTATGTATGTATGTATGTATGTGAGTTTGCGTACATGCGTGGGCGTGCATATGTGCACGTGAACGCTTGCGTACATGCGTGTGTTTGTATGCGTGCGCATGCATGCATGCATGTGTGTGTGTGTGAGTTTATGTCTGTACGTTTGTGTAAGTGTGTGTGTGTGTGAGTTTATGTCTGTACGTTTGTGTATGTTTGTTTGCGCGTGCGTGTGTGCTGCTCACGCTTGTAGTTGGTCTCGTGCTGCGACCGTTGTGTTCTCAGCCAACCTGCTGCGTGTGGAGGCGAGCGAGGCGGCGCGTGTGCTGGAGTGGTGCTTTGGCCGCGACCACCGCCACGTCACGCGCCAAGGGCCACCGAAGAGTTATGGAACACACAGCTCCCTTACCCCGGTTGCAAAGCTCGAGTATGACGAGCTGGGTAACCCCACTGGAAAGGTGTATGTGTGTATGTGCATGTGCATGTGCATGTGCATGTGCATGTGCATGTGTATGTGTATGTGTGTGTGCATGTGCATGTGCATGTGTATGTGTTTGTGTATGTGTATGTGTATGTGTTTGTGTATGTGTATGTGTATGTGTAAGTGCGTGCGTATGAGCATGCGTGTATGTGCATGTGTATGTGCATGTGTATGTGCATGTATGTGTATGTGTATGTATGTAACTTGTTGGTTGCGCCTCGCGCCATTCTCACTCGCTTCATTTCGATTGTGACATTGATGCCACCGTTGTCAGATGTTGAACCCGGTCACCATCGAGTGCCGAGACGTCCTCATGCGCTTCTTCCAGGTTATTTCGCTGCACGTTTCTGGTGGTACAGCGTTGCTCGTTGTCGTATTCGTTGTTGTTGTCAGGGTTTGTTTGCCGACTTGTTTTCAGTCGCTCACGTTAACGACGTTGTTTCTCATCATCACACCCACGCGCATACGTGTACCAACAGGACATGTCGGTTGAGCTGTTGGAACGCATTCAGGAGTTTCCATCACAAGTGCCACGAACACTCACATTACACTGCAGGTAGATTGTGTGATGACACCAGCTCTTTGTGTTCCGTTGAGCGCATTTGTGTGCGTGCGTGCGTTCGTGTGTGTGTGTGTGCTTGTGTGTGTGTGTATGTGTGCTTGTGCGTGCGTGCGTGCGTGCGTTCGTGTGTGTGTGTGCTTGTGTGCATGCGTGCGTGCGTGCGTGTGCTTGTGTGCTTGTGTGCTTGTGTATGTGTGTCGAACCCAATGTTGTGCGCGTATTGTGTCCATGCCATTCACCTCAGCCCCGACACACACACACACACACACACACACACACACACACACATATATATATATATATATATGCACTCGCGCACCATGTATGCTGCAGGCGTCATGAGGTTGCCTCTGAAGTTGCGCGGAGTGTTGCCTTTCCGTCGTCCGTGTCCCTCGGTCGAGTCATGGATGAGAGCGAGCTTGCAGGCAACGCGACCAAGCTCGCCAAGACTGCGTGGTCTCTGCTGCGCTACCTCATCAAGGACCCAACACAGCTCATCACACGAGGTGCATGTGCATGTGTGTGTGTTTGTTGTGTGTTTGGTGTGTGTTTTGCGTATGTTGTGCGTGTTTCGTGCTTGTGGCTGCGTATGATTACATGTAGCTGCCCCATACGGTTGTGGTGTCCAGCACCTCACGCAGCGTCAATGTTCTCCTCGCAATGTCAATGTCACCAGTGTCCCTGGTGGCGACAAATATGCGCAAGCGCCCGGAAACGCGTCAGCTCAGCCACTACTTTGCACGCAGCAGAAGCAGGAAGCACGGCAGTAGCGGTGATGATGGCAATGGTGATGATGGCACACCGCCTGCAAAGCAACCAAAGTGTCAACCACATCAACGGCAGCAGCAACGGCAGCAGCAGCAGCAACGGCTGCAGCAACACAAGGCACCCGCGCCTGATGCAGACCCGTCCACTGCAGAAGAACCGGTGCATGATCGACAGCATCAGGCGATTGAGATGGTGATGCTTCCAGAGGAGGACCGTGAAGACCATGGCAACACTGCTGCTGCTGCTGCTGCTGATGATGATGATGATGATGCTGATGATGATGATGACTCGCCGTTCTCAGATGAGCACTGGCGGTTTGATGATGAACAGCTCGCACACCGTGTCGTGCCACCCCAGCACTTGCACCTGTGATGCGGCGTAGCGACCACGCACGCACGCACGCACACACACACACACACACAGAGACACACACACACACACAGACACACACACACAGACACACACACACACACACACAAAGACACAGACATACACACACACACACACTCTCTCTCTCTTCGGATTGTCAGCTCTTGTGAATTTGTTGTATTTGTTGCTGGCGTCTCCACGTGTGCACGCTGTCACCATCATTAATCGAATAAACGAACCGACCCAAGGACCGACAGCTCTTGCACATGCACACATACACACACGTGCGCACACCCTGGTCCCACGCAGCAGCGGCACAACCGGCTGGGGGAGGGAGGAAGAGCGGGTGCAGCGATGACAGTGCATCGCGCAACACGAGAGAGAAGAAGAGAGGAGGAAAAACACGAGATGTGAATGGAGAGGGAAGGGAAGAAGAGAAGAGTGAGAGAAAGGAAGCGAACCGACAACTACATAGACACGAGCACAATCACCGACATGCAACATCTGAGCGACCAAAAACCTCATCATCATCACCCCTTAGGAAACAGAAAACGACAACCAGACAAACTAAACACACACGTGTTAGACCACAGCCAGCTACGTTGTAGGAAAGAAAAGCACAACAACAGCACCAACAACATGGGAGGACAACGCGAACAGACATAGAATTCAAAGTTTTGCTGAACGTCATTCACGGCACCAGAGCGCACAACACAGAACCGAAAATACCAGCCTCAACACACGCTCCAACACGGCTCACAGCGCGTCATGGTGCCGTATCATCATGGTGGCGATGCCAGCGTGTACTACTCGTGGCGGTGCCGGTGGCGTCTTGCTTATTCGATGAGCTTGAGCACCTTGCCAATGGCGAGCGTCTGACCCTCGTCACGCAGCGTGAAGCGTCCCATGTCCGGGTGGTCCTTGAACGTCTCAACGCACACAGACTGCGACACCCGCAGCCGCGCAATGCACACATCGCCCTGCAAAACAAGAGCGGAAACGAACGAACGAAGACGCAAAGTCAAACAAAAAAAAATGCATTCAGAGTGTGAGAGATATTGGCAGAAAGCTTGACTATGAGCATGGGTTGCCAGGGAATCATGTGCACGCAAGCGTCGTATTCACGCACAGCTGCTGTACATGCGAGTGCGTGTGAGTACATGTGTCTATGTATGCGTGTGCATGTACATGTGCGCGCGTGTGCACGCGACGGCGTAGCAAAGCAACCCGACCTGCTTCACAAAGCGGGGGCGGCCCTTCTCCTTGTCCGGGCGGTTCGTCTTCTTGTTGATGTGGCAGATGAGGCGCTCCAGCGTCACCTCCTCAATCGCAGAGTGCAGATGCAGCACAGCCTTGAAGCCTGGAGAGGGAGAGGGGGGGGGGGAGAGGGAGAGGGTGTGATGAGGAATAGGAAGGCAGGGAGGTGGAGGTGGCAGAGACCGGGGATGGGTCAAGCCGTGAGGCGATCGTACATCCATTGAAACGCCCTGAACAGGGGCACACAACACAACACAACACACAACAACACACACACAATACAGCGCAACACAACGCAACACAACAACATACACACAATACAGCGCAACAAATACACACACACACACACGCAGACACGCGACGCGTGCGCGCTGCGCGCACCTGGGGCGATGATCGTCTTCCACTCGAGGATGACGAGCTGGGCGTCAAAGACGGTGCAGACGGAGCAGGGCTGCTTCAGCTGGCACAGCACGTGGCCCTTGGCAATCTCCTCCTCTTCAATGTTCTTCAGCTTGAGCTTCACGTTATCGCCAGAGCGGCACAGGTCGCGCTCCTCGTCATCCACCGTGATGCCGTCAACCGTCACCTTGTGCTTGTTTGGCATCATGATCAGCTTCTGGCCCTTGCGGATGTACCCCGACTGCACCTTGCCCATCACAACCGTGCCCATGTCCTTGTACTTCTCTGTGATGGGCATGCGCACGGGGTGCTTCAGCAGCCGCGGGATTGGCGGCAGCTCGTCCAGGAACTCAATCAGCGACGGGCCGCTGTGTGTGTGCGTGCGTGTATGCGTGAATGAAAATGCATGCGTGATGGTTAATGTGTGTGTGTGTGTGTGTGCGCGATTGGGGAATTGCGCGTGCTTGTGTGCGGTTGTTTGTGCGCACGTGATTGTGGAAGCTTGTGGGTTGGTATGGAAGATGCAGGAACTTGTACAAATCATCGAATGTGTCAACCAGAAAAAAACCCAGCAAGCGTGGCTCGCGTGACGCACCTGTACCAGCCGCACACGCTCGAGTCGGCGCGATCCTTGAGGTTGGCGCCCGTGAGCCCGGACACGGGAATAAACGTCAGGTCTGCCGCCGCACAGCCAGCACGTACATCAATGGTGGTGGTGGTTTGAGGGGGGAGGGGATGTGTCGTCAAGGAGGGGTGAGCGCAGGCAAGTGATGAAAAGTCAGGGGAAAAGAAGTAATGAAACAAGCAATCAACACCGCCAAGCATCGACGTGACACACACACACACACACACACACACACACACACACACACACACACACGCGAGCGCGCGCACACACACACACGTGTCACAACAGCACAACATACGCACACACACGTGTCACAACAGCACAGCATACGCACACACACACGTCACAACATGACAGCACGACACAAGCAATGGCACGCACCGTCCTTCTTGAAGCCCGTTGCCTTGAGGAAGGGCATGAGCTTTTTCCTGCACTCGTTGAAGCGGTCCTCGCTCCACTCCACGGTGATGTCGTCCATCTTGTTGATGACGATGATCAGGTGCTTCACGCCAGCCGTCTTGGCAAGCATGGCGTGCTCGCGGGTTTGGCCACCGCGGTC
>NW_004754915.1:73993-86493 GCF_000188695.1 Salpingoeca rosetta | reverse complement strand
CTGACGTCGCAGCAGGTACCCGTCCACATTGCCCACAAGGTCAACCGTAGACACGGCGCCGACGGTCGCCAGGTCATACACGCCGTGGCCTTGTGGTGCAGGCACGGCCGCTGCTGTGACGGTCTCGTTGGTCAGCAGCGCCAGCACCGTGCTGTTCAGCGTGCAAAACTCCGGTGCAAAGCAGCACACACCCTCCTGCTCAAGTCACGCGCAGTCACGTCACAAACGATGGGATGAGACGAGCGCATACGCGAACGTGTGCATGCATGCACGCAAGTTGGAAGAGTGGGCACGCACAGCACACGCAAAGGCACAGCACACGCACATACACAAGCACCCATAGCAAAGAACACACACATACAAAAGAACACACACACATACAAAAGAACACACACACATACAAAAGAACACACACACACACACACACACACCTGGCATGACTTGAAGGTTCCGCAGGGCGAGGAGTCAATGTCTGGGTTGAAGATGATGTTGCCATCGCGGTCTGTGGTGACGACGTTGTCGTCGGGAATGCAAATCTGCCCGTCCTCATCGCAGTTCACAGGCTCGCACAGTTCAAGCTCACAGCTCTCACCATCAAACCCGAGCGGGCAGAGGCAATAGCGCCGATTCTCGCCATCGTAGCACGTGCCTCCGTTGGCGCACGGCATGGTGTCGCACTCGTCAATGTTCACGCCGCAGTCGTCGCCTTCAAAGCCAGGCCGGCACGCACACGTGTAGTTGTCGAGGCCAGCAAGGTTCACGCAGGTCCCTCCGTTCAGGCACGCATCCGCATACACCTCACAGTCCGTGTCGCGCGGCATCTCACAGGTGGGGCCTTCAAACGCAGACGTGCAGTTGCACGTGAACAGGGTTGGATCTGTCGCATTGGCAATGCACGTCCCGCCGTTGGCGCACGGGCTCGCGTCACACGCGTTTGGCACAACGCAGTCCGGGTCCAGCGAGCACTCGGGCAGCACGCGCAGGTGCACGGCCGCGGGCGCAGAGACGGGCGTCAGGCTCACGCCCACATCCAGCAGCTGCACATTCGTGCCGTCCACGTCCGTGTCGAGGAAGCTTGCCGTTCGCAGCGCCCCCGCGTATGCCGGTGTGGAGTCTGCTGTGATGAGCAGCACGCCCTCAAAGTACGTCAGCGAGGACCCGGGCACGCGTGACGCCGACAGCACCTGTTCCTGCGTTGCGCCGTCATCCAGCTGCAGCAGCAGCGTCGTTGGGCGACCCGTGCCCAAGTCAAACACGCGCGCGTACGGGCACACAAACGAGGGCGTCTCGCCTCGCCTGTACGCGGCCTCGGCGTCCAAGCCGGGCGCAGGGCCGTTCAGATCAACAAGCGTGTCGTATGTGAAGCTACTCACGCTCACCGCGACATTGTCAAACAGCAGCCTGTCGCTGGGTGACGTGGCGTTGGTCGCCAGCGTCAGCGCAAGGTCGACACTGGTCACACCGGCACCATCAGGGGCATCCACCACAAGCAGCGCCTCAGCCTCAGCCATGCTGCCTTCGTGCAGCAGTGGCAGCTCCATCGGACGAATGCGTTGCTGGGAAGGCAGGGCCGTCACGGGCCCTGCTGTGCTCGTGTGCGACACCACCGCCACGGTCACCCACAGCGAGTCTGGTAATGGCGCACCGAGTGGCCAGCCAAGCGCAAACCGCACACTCACCAGCGTTCGGCCGTCAAAGACCACGCGAACGCTGCGCTGGGCCTGCCCTGCTCCGCTGAACAGCAGCGCCGCCGTGCCATCACCGGGCGGCAGCAGCGTGCTGTCTGTCGCATTGCACTGCACCAGCGTGCACAGGCCGCCACTCACATCCACCACGCGCGCATTTGTGTCGAGTTGCCACGAGTCTGAAGCCGGACCATCAGCAGCCTCAAAGCTCAGCTGTCGCCCAGCAGAGGCAAACGGCACCTCGGGCGTTGTCGTCGTGACAGATGTCGATGTGGACGTGGATGTGGAAGTGGACGTGGATGTGGATGTGGTCGTGGAAGAAGAGGACGACGTGGAAGTGGACGTGGATGTGCTGGAGGAAGACGAAGATGACGTGGAGGTTGATGTTGATGAGGACGATGATGTGGATGTGGACGTTGTGGTGGAGGAAGAGGACGACGTGGAAGTGGACGTGGATGTGCTGGAGGAAGACGAAGACGAAGACGAAGACGATGTGGATGTGGATGTGGATGTGGACGTGGATGTGGATGTGGATGAAGAGGACGTTGTAGACGTCGAAGTCGACGTGGTGGTCGAAGAAGACGAAGATGATGATGTGGACGTACTCGTCGAACTTGATGTCGAGCTTGAGGTTGTGCTTGAAGTGGACGATGAGATCGAAGACGACGTGGATGAGGAGGTTGATGATGTTGTGGACGATGATGTGGACGTGGTCTGCGAGGTGGACGTCGAAGAGGAGGTAGAGGTTGACGTGCTGAGAGAGGTTGACGACGACGATGATGTCGACGACGAAGATGATGTGGACGTGGACGTGCTGCTGGCAGAGAATGAGATGACACCACTGGTGGAAGTGGAGGTGGACGACGATGTCGAAGTCGACAGCGTCGTTGATGTCGATGACGATGTGGATGAGGACGAGGATGTGGTTGGTGGCGTGAATGTGGATGATGTGGACGACGATGACGAAGATGAGGTCGACGGGAAGCTTGGCGTTTCAGTCGTTGAGGACGTCGACGACGAAGTGGAGGACGATGACGATGATGAAGTGGAGGGTGCGTCGCCCTGCGTCGCAGTCGACAACGACGATGATGTGGATGATGATGTGGATGATGATGTGGATGAAGACGACGATGTCGACCCAGGTACACCGGTTGTGATTGTCGTCGTTGTGGTCGAGACAGACGATGACGTCGAAGACGAAGTCGAAGACGATGACGATGTGGACGGCGCACTGGTTGGCCACGCGTCAGTTGTCGTGGTCGAGGATGTGGAGGAGGAAGTGGAAGACGAGGTGGAGGAGAAGGTGGAGCTTGATGAAGACGAGGAGGTGGACGAGAATGTCGACGTGTAGGAGGAAGTGGAAGAAGAGGTCGAGGTGGAGGTTGACGTGTAAGAGGAAGTGGAAGACGACGTTGATGTTGACGTTGATGTGTAAGAGGAAGTGGAAGACGACGTTGATGTTGACGTTGATGTCGAGCTGATCGTGGTGGTCGTGGTGGTCGTGCTCGTGCCAACATCGACAACACCACACAGCATCGCGTCAAAGTCGCTGTTGAACACCAAATCCTGCAGGTGGTTCACATCATCAACGTGGTGGACGCCGTCGGGGCCCAGCAAGTTCAGCGTGCTGTCCGACACCAGGTCGCCGGCACCAACTGCATATAGCTGCGCGCCAACGGCAACCAGCTCATCCACACGCTGCTGCACGTCTTCCTGCAGTGCGCTCGGCTCACCATCCGTCACCGTGATCACAACCGACCCCACATTCGACCGGCGGCCCACACCCGTTGCAGTCACGAGCCTCTCCCGCACAAACTTGAGCGCCCTGTCTGTGGCTGTAGCGCCGTTCTCAAAGGGAAGCGTCTCCACAACAGACGCGAGGCCACGCAGATCACCGAGGTAGTCATCAAAGTCCGCAACCAGCGATGCGCGGGTGGAGAACACGACCACGGCCACGCGCGCGTGCGTCGTGTCCGAGGGGAACGCCTCCAGGAACAAGGCACCAAACTCTGCGACAGCCGCCCACCCTTCCTCAAGAAGACTCGCGGAGCTGTCCAGCACCAGCACCACGTCCTGATAGAGCACGTCGGCACTCGGATCCGAGGCGCACAGCGGCACGACGGCCGACGACGTGATGGCCTCGGTCGTGAACGGCAGCGAGGACACGGACTTGAGTGGTGAGGAGGTGGAGAGCGTGGAGGGGCCCGCAGCCCCGCACAGGATCGGGTCGAATTCGTTGTCAGCAAGGAGATCAAACAGCCAGCGCGTGGACTCCACGCGAAACACGCCGTCGGGGCCCAGCAAGTTCAGCGTGCTGTCTGACACCAAGTCGCCAGCGCCAACCGCGTACAGCTGCGCGCCAACTGCCACCAGCTCATCCACACGCTGCTGCACGTCTTCTTGAAAGGCACTCGGCTCGCCATCCGTCACCGTGATCACAACCGACCCCACATTCGACCGGCGGCCGGCATCGACGGAGGAAATGAGGTTTTGCCGCACAAAGCGCAGCGCCCTGTCTGTGGCTGTAGCGCCGTTCTCAAAGGGAAGCGTCTCCACAACAGACGCGAGGCCACGCAGATCACCGAGGTAGTCATCAAAGTCCGCAACCAGCGATGCGCGGGTGGAGAACACGACCACGGCCACGCGCGCGTGCGTCGTGTCCGAGGGGAACGCCTCCAGGAAGGCGGACGCAAAGTCCGTCACGTCCGCCCATCCGCTCTGGTGCAGGCTGGCCGAGCTGTCCAGCACCAGCACTACGTCCCGGTATAGAACCGTGTCGTTGACACAGATGACTGCGTCTGGCACAAACGACGTGGACGTGCTGCTTGAGGTCGACGTGATATCGGCGGTGGTTGGCAGCAGGTCCTCCTCCGTCGTGTGCTCAAACCCAACATCGGTGGTGGCCACAGGCGGTGCCGTTGATGTTGACGATGACGATGTGCTGGAGGTGGACGTGACCAGGCCCTCGTCCGTTGTCGGCACGAGCAAGCCGTCATCGGTGGTGCGCACCACGTCCTGGGTTGTCGCAATCGGCTTTGATGACGTGGACGTGGACGTGCTTGTTGATGACGTTCCGATATCGGCCGTCGTGGCCAGCAACTGCCCATCGTCCGTGGAGGCAAACACAGGCTGTGTCGTCGGCAACACAACTGACGACGAAGACGACGAAGACGATGTTGAGGACAATGTGGATGTGGACGTGGACGAGCTTGTTGATGTGGACGTTGTGGTAGAGCTCGAGGCCGCCTCATCTGTCGTTGTCGCCAGCAGGCCACCGTCGTCTGTGGATGCAAACAGGGCGTCCGTAGTGGGTGGTGCGACTGACGACGACGATGACGAAGACATGCTCGGCGTTGTGGACGTCACTTCATCTGTTGTCGTCGCCAACAGCCCGCCATCGTCTGTGGATGCAACGAAGAGCTCTGTGGTTGGAGGCGCCACAGATGACGTGGATGTCGTGGTTGTGGTCGTGCTTGTCGACGTCACGTCGGTTGTGGTGGACAGGAGCACACCTTCGTCTGTTGACGCAAACACTTGCTCTGTCGTTGGCGGCACGGGGGATGACGATGACGACGTGGTGGTAGTGCTGGTTGAAGCGGACGACATCTCCTGGTCATTGGTTGTTGACAGCATTCCTGCCTCATCCGTCGAGGCAATGAACGGTTGTGTGGTTGGCAACACAGTGGAAGAAGAGGAGGAAGAGGAGGACGACGACGTGCTTGTTGAAGTTGACGTCGACGTGGATGTAACCTCGTCCGTCGTTGTCGCCAGCAGCTGCTCCTCATCTGTAGAGGCGAACATGGGCTGTGTCGTCGGCAATATTGTGGTGGTGGAGGATGTCGAGGATGACGTCGACGTCGAAATGGACGTGGAAGTAGGCGTGGAAGTCATCTCATCAGTGGTGGTTGCAAGCAGCTCGCCGCCATCAGTCGATGCCAAGAGACCTTCCGTGGTGCGCGGTGCAAACGATGTTGATGTGGATGACGATGACGATGACGATGACGATGGACTGGTGGATGTCGATGTCACTTCGTCTGTGGTCGTTGCCAACAGCTCGCCGTTGTCTGTGGATGCGAGTAACGGCTGCGTGGTTGGAAGCACAGTGGATGACGATGACGATGACGACGTTGAGGTGGATGTTGATGTGGATGTTGACGTGGATGTGATACTGTCCGTGGTTGTGGCCAGCAGCTCCATGTCATCCGTGGAGGCAAACGCAGGTTGCGTAGTCGGCATCTGCGTTGACGTCGTTGTCGTTGTTGTTGTCGTGGTCGTCGTGGTAGTCGTCAGATCTTCCGTTGTGGACAGCAGCTCGCTGTCATCTGTGGAAGCCATTTCCGGCTGGGTAGTGGGCAGCACCGTCGAGGACGCACTCGAGGACGACGAGGAGGAGGAGGATGATGATGATGATGTGGAGGTGCTGGTGGATGTGGATGTCACGTCATCGTTGGTGGTTGACAGCACCGCAGCATCATCGCTCGTGCTCATCAGCAGCTGTTCATCCGTGGACGGCACCACTGCGTCTGTTGTGGGAACTTGCGACGACGACGATGACGAGGAGGAGGATGTTGACGTTGACGTTGACGTTGACGTCGAAGTGGATGTCGATGTGCCGGTGGACGTGACATCCTGCGTTGTCGGAAGCAGACCACCTGCATCATCTGTCGATGCCACCAGAGCCTCTGTGGTCGGAACTTGCGGTGCAGTTGACGTGCTTGTTGTTGCCGTGTCGTCTGTTGTGGAGGCAAACGCAGCAGCATCTTCTGTGGACGCGACCAAGGGCTGTGTTGTCGGCACGATGGTCGTTGGCGTGGACGAGGTCGAACTTGACGTGCTACTTGATGTGGACGTCACATCGTTTGTTGTTGACAGCACCTCCGCATTGTCGGCCGTGCTCATGAACGACGCAGAGTCATCGCTCGTTGGAGCAACATCCTCAGTCGTTGCTGCCGTAGTGGTGGTGGTGGTGGTGGTGGTGGTCGTTGTCGTCGTTGTCGCTGGTGTCGTGTCCATACCCATATCCGTGCTTGTGAGCAGCTCATCTGAGTTGTCGGTGGACGGGAGCTGCTCTTCTGTGGTTGGCACGGGTGTGGACGTGGACGTGGACGTGGACGTGGAGGTAACACCTTGGTCCGTGCTTGTGAACAGCAAGTCTTCAGCGTTGTCGGTGGACGGGAGCTGTTCCTCCGTAGTGGGCACGGGTGTGGACGTGGACGTGGACGTGGATGTGGATGTGACACCTTGGTCTGTGCTTGTGAACAGCAAATCATCAGCGTTGTCGGTGGACGGGAGCTGTTCCTCCGTAGTGGGCACGGGTGTGGACGTGGACGTGGACGTGGATGTGGATGTGACACCTTGGTCTGTGCTTGTGAACAGCAAATCATCAGCGTTGTCGGTGGACGGGAGCTGCTCTTCTGTGGTTGGCACGGGTGTGGACGTGGTTGTGGTCGTGGACGTGGAGGTCATGTCATCCGTTGTTGTGTCCATTGGCTCCGCTGTCGTCATCAACGACCCATCTGTGGTGAACGCGGCTGGAACGGTGGTTGTCGTTGCCCGCTTGCGAGCACTGCCAGTGACAGGCTCGGTCGCTGTCGTGGGCACATCCATGTCGATGGTCGTGTCAACCACATCTGCACCATCAGTTGTGGCTGTTTCCTCAACAGTGGTTGTTGGTGGCACTGCTGTGGATGATTCCTCCGTCGCGACGTTCGCATCCGCTGTTGTCTCCGCGTCAGGGTCGCCACCATCATGGGTTGTCACTTCTTCTTCTGCACGGGTGGTGTCAGCCACAGTTGTCGTTATCGTGGTCGTGGTGGTCGTAACAGCATCCGTCGTCTCCACCGCCTCGCGCGTGGTTTGCTCATCGAGTGTCGTTGCCACCTCAATTGTCGCATCCGCTGCTGTTGTTGATGTGGTGGTTGATGCGGTGCTTGATGTCGTTGTCGTCATCGTGGTGGTGGTGGTGGTGGTAGTCAAACCATCATCAGTCGTAGGCTGGACATCGTCAGTGGTGGTGAGAGCAGCTTCATCATGCGTCGTTTGCTCAGCACGCGTCGTGGCAGGAATAGCTGTTGCAGTTGATGGAGCTGAGGTGTCGACAGAACCATCTGTTGTCGTGGCGCCCTCATCCCAGGTTGTGGCATCATCGCGTGTCGTGCCATCCACAGCCGTGGTGGGGATGGTGGTACTGGTTGTCAACGTCGTCGTCGTGACCAAGTCATCCGTTGTTGTTTCGGCTTCGGCACGCGTTGTGGGATCATCGTGCGTTGTGGGATCATCGTGCGTTGTGGGAACGCTGGGTGCCTGGGTCGTGGTTGTCGCTGCCGAGAACGACAGAGACCCTTCAGCGTCCACCGTCGTGTCCCAGTCGCTGGTGGTTGTGGCGACATCATCCAACGTCGTCGTCTCAACAACAGGCGTCGTGGTGGAAGTAGCCGTCGTAGCAGTGGTGGTGGCGGCGGCGGCGGTGGTTGTAAAATCGTCCGCCGTGGTGTCGATGGCATCGCGTGTTGTCATGTCGTCATCGGTTGTCGTGTCAACAGCAGCAGCTGTTGTTGCTGTTTCTGTCGTTGCCACGGTTGTGGTGGATGCACCTGCTGTGCTCGCGGGTAGGCCGTCTGTCGTTGTCGCCACAGCTTCCGCTGTCGTTGTTTCAATGGCGCCATTTGTTGTGGTTTCGTCTGCGGTAGTCGCCTCAGCAGTCGCTGTTGTTGGCAGTGTGGTTGCTGTGCCAGCGTCGGTGGTTGTGAGCGGAGCGTCCTGTGCAGATGTTGTGACGTCAGCCGTTGTGTCTTCGGCATGGGCGGTTGTGGATGCTGCTTCGCTCGTTGTGTCTTCCAGTGTGTCTGTTGTCGTCTCATCAACAGTCGATGCCGCAGCATCCTCGCCGGTGGTGGTGTCTGGGAGTGCCGTTGATGTCTCCATCATCGTCGACGTCACGGGCTGAGCCGTGGTTGTCGCGGTTGTGGTGGTGGCGAGCGGCTCTGCACCCGCTGGTCTGAGCGTTGACACCGTGCGCGCGTCATTCAGGTCAATCGTGCTTGCCGCACCGCCAGCATCGTCCGTCGTCTCAGACGCACCTGTGCTCACCAGTTCGTCATCCTGGGTTGTTGTTGCCACACGCGCCGTTGCACCCGCTGTTGGTGGGGCTGCCGGTGACGATAGCACGCCATCGGCGGTGGTCAGCAGCTGCTCATCATCTTCTGTTGTCGCAGCACCCGCGTCACTCGTAATCTGGACGTCCGCTGTTGTTGTTGTTGTCGTGGTGGTGGTGGCTGTAGTTGTTGTAAGATCGGAAGAAGATGACACAACATCTGCAGTGCTGGCGACAGCGTCATCGGCAGTCGTTGCTTCCCAGTCCTGCGATGTCGGTGCAGCAGCCGCTGTGGCCGGTGTGCTCGGTTCGGTTGTTGCCCCTGCTCTGGGATTGGCAGTGGCAGGCACATCTGTGGTCACCACGTCAACATCCGCAGATGTTTCCTCCCACGCTGTGGTGTCAGGCAGCCCTGTCGTTGTGGTTGTCGTCGTGCCGGCTGTAGCTGTGGCTGTGGCATCAGCCACATGATCAGCGGTTGTGGGCAGGGCGTCGACCGTGCTGCCCAAACTGTCCACCGTGACCTGCTCGCCTACTGTCGTGTCATCACCAGCCATCGTTGTCGCCACCGCGCTTGGTGCCTTTGTTCCTTCAGCCGTCGTTGTCCAGTCTGGCGTGGACAGCCAGTCCTCCTCCAACGTTGCTTGAGCACCGCGCTCGGCAGCACCAGGCAGCGCATCTGTGGTTGGCAAATCAGCGTGCGTGGTGGCATCAAAGTCCTGGAAGGTGGTGTCGACCGCAGGCATGGTCGTGGTGGTTGTCGATGCTGTTGAAGACGTGGAGGTCGACGACGATGTGGAGGTGGACGACGATGTGGAGGTCGAGGTGACGTCTTGGGTTGTCAGTTCACCACCGATATCGGTCGTCGGAACAACAAACGTGGACTCGGGCACAGCGACTTGCGAGTTTGTTGTGGATGAGCTCGAGGAACTTGACGTCGATGTGAAGGTGGATGTGGATGTGGAGGTAGATGTGGATGTGGAGGTAGATGTGGATGTAGAGGTAGATGTGGATGTGACAGTGTCCTGGGTCGTTGGCTCAAGGCCAACGTCTGTCGTTGGGATGGCAAATGTCGTGTCAGGCAACACTGCAGAAGAGCTGGATGACGAGGAAGAGGAAGACGTTGAAGTTGACGTCGATGTGGAGGATGAGGATGATGTTGACGTGGAGGTGGATGACGAGATGGACGTGCTAGTGCTGGTGCTCGTGTCAGTGGTGGTGTCCGGGAGACGGTCTGTCGTTTCAACAAGCAGCAGGGTTGTGGGCAAGTCGATTGTGCTGGTGGTGGTGGTGCTCGTGCTGGTGGACGATGATGACGACGTGGAGGAGGACGACGAGGTTGAGGTTGAGGTTGAGGTTGAGGTTGAGGTTGAGGTTGAGGTTGAGGTTGAGGTTGAGGTTGAGGTGCTTGTGCTCGTGTCTGTCGTCGTTTCTGGCATCCCCTCTGTCGTCACAGCAAGCGGGGTTGTCGGCAGCACATCTGTAGTGCTTGACGTAGATGTCAACGTCGAAGTTGATGAAGACGAGGATGTGGAGCTGGACGAGGACGTTGAGCTGGACGTTGACGTGCTTGTGCTCGTGTCTGTTGTTGTCTCCTGCAGGTCCTGAGCTGTTGTCTCAACGTCACCCGTGGTCGGCAGCGCAGCTGTTGTCTCAACACTGCTGCTCGTCGATGTGGATGTGGACGTCGATGAAGACGTTGAGCTCGATGTTGATGTTGAGCTCGATGTTGACGTGGATGTGGACGTGTCTGTGGTCGTCTCTTCCAGGGCCTCGGTGGTCGTGAGGTCATCTGTTGTGACACCACTCGTGGAGCTGCTGCTCGTGCTGGTGGATGTCGAGGTTGACGTGCTCGAACTTGTGCTTGTGCTTGTGCTCGTGTCTGTTGTTGTTTCCAGAAGCTCCTGGGTCGTTGTTTCAAGGTCATTCGTTGTCGTCAGGTCAGCTGTTGTCTTGACAGAACTGGATGAGAACGAGGATGTGGACGTACTCGTGGATGTGGACGTGGATGTTGAGGTGTCTGTGGTCGTTTCCTCAAGCTCCTCCGTTGTTGTCAAGTCAGCAGTGGTCGTGTCAATCGCCGACGTGCTGCTGCTACTGCTGGAGGTGGAGGTGGAGGTGGAGGTGGACGAGGATGTGGAGGTACTTGTGGATGTGGACGTGGATGTGCTTGATGAAGTGGATGTGTCTGTGGTCGTTTCCTCAAGCCCCTCCGTTGTCGTCAGGTCAGCAGTGGTCGTGTCAATCGCCGACGTGCTGCTGCTGCTGCTGCTGGAGGTGGAGGTGGAGGTGGACGAGGATGTGGATGTCGAGGTTGACGTGGATGTGGAGGTACTTGTGGATGTGGATGTGGACGTGCTTGATGAAGTGGATGTGGACGTACTTGTGGATGTGGATGTGGACGTGGATGTTGAGGTGTCTGTGGTCGTGTCCTCAAGCCCCTCCGTTGTCGTCAGGTCAGCACTGGTCGTGTCAATTGTTAGGAGTCAGAGGTAGTCATGCCCTTGGAGGTGGAGGTGGAGTGGAGGTGACGAGGATGTGGAGGTACTTGTGGATGTGGACGTGGATGTGCTTGATGAAGTGGATGTGTCTGTGGTCGTTTCCTCAAGCCCCTCCGTTGTCGTCAGGTCAGCAGTGGTCGTGTCAATCGCCGACGTGCTGCTGCTGCTGCTGCTGGAGGTGGAGGTGGAGGTGGACGAGGATGTGGATGTCGAGGTTGACGTGGATGTGGAGGTACTTGTGGATGTGGATGTGGACGTGCTTGATGAAGTGGATGTGGACGTACTTGTGGATGTGGATGTGGACGTGGATGTTGAGGTGTCTGTGGTCGTGTCCTCAAGCCCCTCCGTTGTCGTCAGGTCAGCACTGGTCGTGTCAATCGCCGACGTGCTGCTGCTGCTGCTGCTGGAGGTGGAGGTGGAGGTGGAGGTGGAGGTGGATGTGGATGTGGAGGTACTTGTGGATGTGGATGTGGACGTGCTTGATGAAGTGGATGTGTCTGTGGTCGTTTCCTCAAGCCCCTCCGTTGTCGTCAGGTCAGCACTGGTCGTGTCAATCGCCGACGTGCTGCTGCTGCTGGAGGTGGAGGTGGATGTGCTTGTGGATGTGCTTGTCGATGTACTTGTTGATGTGGATGTGTCAGCGGTGGTTTCCTCGAGGGTGTCGGTGGTGGTCAGGTCGGTGCCAGTCGTTGTCTCAATTGGTGCGGTGGTACTGGTTGACGACGACACTGCGTTTATGGTTGTCATGGGCGCTGTTGATGTTGCGGGATCGCCCACGTCATCTGTCGTCGTCAGCTCCCCCGTGGTCATCTCCGCAGTGTCCGTTGTCGGTTCTGGCGTGGTTGTATCGCTGCTGGTGGTGTTGCTGGTGTCTGCAGTGGTGGGCTGCATCGTGTCTGCGACAGTGGTTGTCTGTGCGAGCGTGCCCATATCCTGTGTTGTGGACAACCCAATCCCTTCTATCACCGAAGCGCAATGCATACAGCAGACATGAGCGATGCATCTTCACATGGCATTCGTGTGTGTGTATCTGTATTATATGTGTGTGTGTGTAGGATTGTGGATATGTATCTGTATTATGTGTGTGTGTGGGTGGGGGGGTGTGTATCTGTATTATGTGTGTGTGGGGTGGGGGGGGGTTGGTTGCTGGTGCGTGCAAGCATGTCTGTGGACATGAGCCTTTGCAGTGCGGATGTGCGCTGTGTGTACATGATCGCGTGC
>NW_004754915.1:57940-73893 GCF_000188695.1 Salpingoeca rosetta | reverse complement strand
GTGATCATGCCAGCTATCATGCATTTCAGCAGCCAGGCAAGCTGGACGATCTGCCAACGCGATGCGGCTCACCTGTGGTTGTTGTTGTTGTTGTGGTTGTTGATGAAGGGTCAGCTGCAGCCAGGAAGGCTGCAGGCTGGAGCAACGCCGCTTGCCAGCATAGTGACAGGAGCAGCGCTGTGATGAGGGTCCGAACGACAGACACATGCAACGGGTGGTGCTGACCCGCGCGGGCGGCGGGTCGCATTCCACTGCGGCCACCTTGAAGTGTGTGGCGACGTCGCAGCACGTTGCCGTTTTGGTTGTGGCTGCCCAGGCAAGTGGAGGCAGGCAACGGTGTCGCCAAGCAAGCGAGCACCTGGGCGTGCGCGTGTGGGCGCGTGTGCGTGCGTGTGCGTGTACGTGGATGTGCGTGGAGGGGTGAGTGTAGGGGGGAGGGGGCGAGCAAGCAGTAAGGAGGTAGGTGCGGAGTGTGATTGCACGCGATGGCAGCGACAGAGGAGAAGAGCGAGAAGAAGGTGGAGGATGCTGCCAGAGGATGGCACGAGACAGATGTGGAGACACGCAAGCCTCGCTGGCAGAGCAAATGGAAGTCCCAAAGCAACGCAAAGGGGGGGGGGGTGGGAGGACAAGGCGTGCTTGCTGTTGTTTGTGGTGGTGGTGGTGGTGGCGTATGACTGACAGACTGACAACACACATGTGCAGATCGCAACTGCAGACACACACGCACGCACACACACACACACACACACACACACACACACACACACACACACACACACACACACACACGCACGCGTCTGCTACACATGCGCACACACATGTTTGTCACGCAGCGATCACACTTTCCACACCACACACACACACACACACACACACACACACACACACACACACACACACACACACACACAAGGCAGTACAGCAAACACTGACGACTTGACGGGGCATGTTTGCTTTGAAGGCTGATACCCACCAGCCACCCAAAGCTGCATGCAGCACATCAAAGGGGATGCCAGACAAGACATCGGGGGCACGCCGGATGCCGGTACACCAACAAGCGTGGTTGGCGGCCAGTGGCTGTCACTGGCAACGTGCTCTCACCTGTGCAGTGGCTGTTTGGTGGTCGTTGTTGCCGCGCCGCCGCCTTCTCCTTCGTGGAAGATGTCAGCAAGGGTGTTTGAACGCGCAGAAGGCAGGACTGTGCTGCGTATGCGTGCTTGTGCGTGTGTGCGTGTGCGTGTGTGGGGTGCGGGAAGACGCAAGCAGCGAGCCAGCCGAGGACGGAAGGGTTGTGTTTGGCACAAGTGTTTTGGACCGCACCCTGCTGAAAAGTTCGCGAGCGAGCGAGTTGTTTTGGCGTGGTTTTGGTTTTGGCTGTTTGGCTTCGCGTTGTTCGGTCGGGTGTGGTCTTTTGGTTTTGGGGAGGAAAATTTTCGTGCATGCAGGCAAAAACGGTGACTACAACAACCTTTTTATCCTGTCGTCAGCGTGACTGGTGATTGATGTGATTTGATGGTCATTTAATCACGTGTGGTTTTGTGTGGCCCAAGGTCGAGTGATGTGACACGAGCTCGCGCTCTCTCTCTCTACACACACACACGCACACTCTCAACACACACACACACACACACACACACACACAGCTGCGCACACTCTCAAAACACACACACACACACACACAGCTGCGCACACTCTCAACACACACAAACACACTACACGGTCGACATGACCCTATGCCTTGTTGATGGCGTCACGAAAAGCGCGGGCCTTGAGGAGGCCGGCAACGTCACGGTTGGCGGTGTACATGTCAATGATGGCGTCAATGTCGCTGCTGCGCACGTGGAGGGCATGCGTGCGCATGCGAACAAGCACGCTCAGCGCGGCGTCGGGCCGGTGCTCCTCCAAGTACGCCCGCAGCAGCGGCAGCAGCAGCGCAGGGTGCACCTTGTGGCCCGTGCGCACGAAGATGTTGTACACCTGCTCCGCACCAGACAAGTCGCCGGCGTGCACGTGCGCCTCCAAGAAGCGGTGGAACACAGCCGGCAGCAGCACCAGCCGCAGCCGCTTCATCTCCTGGATCATGCCCTCCACTTTGGCCACATCGCCCCTGAGTGCAAAGCAGCGCATGCGCTCCGACCACGCCCACACCGCAGGCTCAACCCCGTTGTCGCACATGTGCTGGAAGACGTGCTCCACCAGCTCTTCTCGCCGGCACCCGCTCGCCAACTGCAGCAGCAGCGCGTACTGGTGCCGGTTCAGCCGCACGCGCGTCTGCTCTGCTAGGTCAAGCACGTCGCCCACGTCGCCCACGTCGCCGGCCCGCCGCACAGCGACCACGTACGTGTGCCACGCCCGGGGCGGCATGTGCAGCCCGCGCCTCGCCAGTTCCCAGGCCAAGCCGTGCAGCACGTCTCGCAGCACACCCGGCGGCACTACGTGCCTCAGGCGCCGGCCAACCTCATCAACCAACGCTGCGCTCAGCGTGGTGCCGGTCAAGCGGCGGAACTCGAGGAACAGCGACACGGCATCGCGCCCCCGCATTGCAGGTGCTGCTGCTGCTGTTGCTGTTATTGGGTGCCTTGTCCAGCGCTGTGGTGCAGCTGATGACGGGGATGGAGGAGGCGATGGCGGTCTCGGGTGTGAGTCGCTTGTGTGTTGTTGCTGCTGCTGCTGCTGCTGCTGCTGCTGCTGTTGTTGTTGTTGGTGTTGTTGTTGGTGTTGTTGTTGTTGTTGTTGTTGTTGTTGTTGTTGTTGTTGTTGTTGTTGTTGTTGTTGTTGTTGTTGTTGTTGTTGTTGTTGTTGTTGATCGTGCTGATGGCTGAAAAAGGTGTTTGTGGCACCGTCTGGGGAGTGTGGAGGTTGCGACGTGGGCATCGTCTGGTCGTCACGACCATCCCGGCTTGTAGCACCATCATCGTCGTAGTCATCCGAGACATTGTCGTTGTGGGCGTGGGGAGTGCGAGCAAAGTGCTTGCGCATCAGCTGTTCAATAAATACCGCTGGCGCCTGGCGCGGGAAGGCGTGGTTGGTTGCACGCAGCTGCGTTGTCAGTTCCAGCACTTCCCGCACATCTAGCGCCGCTGTCATCGCCTCAACCACCATGCACATCGAGGGGCCATCAAGGGTTCGCTGTCGCGGCTGTCGCGGCTGCCTCTGTTGTTCTGTGCTGTGTGCTACCCGGTGGCGTGGAGTATGGGAGCTGTCAGCACGATTGACGGTACCATGGTTGCTGCCGCCACCTGTGCGCGCGGCTGCGTCGGCGGCTGTGCCAGTGGCTGTGTTTTGGGCGTGCCCGCCACGGCCAGCGCCTTCAAGTAGGGAGCGCACCAGGGCGCGCACAAATGCCACAACACGATCGTACTGCCCAGATTCTACGTGTTGTTTCAATTGCTTGCGAACGCGCTTCAGTTGCCTGCGTGACATGTCCGATGCCGTTGTCAACGGTGCAGGGGATGGAGCTGTCCCGCGACGTTGATCAGCATGGTGTCTTGCATCGCCAGTCTCTTGCTGCTCGTGGCACTGTTCACGCTGCGCTGAAAGTGGCGCAGTGACGGAAGAAGCGTGCAAAAGGGTGCGATCGAGCTGCTGCTGCAGCTGCGATGATGCCCGCGTTGAAGAAGTCAGGCTTGCACGCGGCCCAAGCCCACGCTGTGAGGTTGCAAGTTGCTGGTGCAGGGGTCGCTGCGATGCCAGCCCGCGCCGAACCTGCCACGATAGAGAGGCCCCACGCAGGTGCGCACATCCCAAGCACGTTGTGGTGGCCATTTGTCCGCCGCCGTTGCTCTGCTGCGAGGAGGTGTGGACATGTAGCGAGAACATGTGCCGTGCCACCACAGCACCACGCTGTCGACCCACCACCACTGCCGCCGCTGTTGTTCTCGCCGCACGCTGCATCCTTGTGGAAAATTAACCAACGATTCCCACCAATCGCCAACAACCAAGACGACCAGCCAGCAGCAGGACAAAGTTGAAGCGGAGATGTTGTATGCGGTGGTGGTGGTCGCCATTGCGGCATACCTCGCGTTTACGGCGAGCGTGCTGTATCAAGTGGTTGTGCCGCAGCCCTGTGGTGGCCCCAACGCCCACTGTGTCACGCCCCACTTTGCCCAAGACCAGCTCCTGGATATTTACGTCAGTGTGGTTTTGGAGGGAGAGAGAGAGAGAGAGAGAGAGAGAGAGAGAGAGAGAGAGAGAGAGAGAGAGAGAGAGAGAGAGAGAGAGAGAGAGAGAGAGAGTGTGTGTGTGTGTGTGTGTGTGTGTGCGCAGCTGTGAGTGAGTGAGTGTGTGTGTGTGTGTGCAGCTGTGAGTGAGTGTGTGACCGTGTGCGAGTGAGTGGATACATGCATCTGTGTCACACCACATCTGCGCTAACAACGTATGTGTTGGATGAATGTGCGTGCGTTTTCTCTTTCGCTGTCCGTCCCGGCAGGTTTTTGTGAGCGCTGGGCCAAAGAAGAAGGTGACAACCGTGGATGGGCTCAACAAGGCGGTGGCTCGCTTCACCAACGTTTCTCCAAACGCCGGATTCTCCGAGTACGTTCATGCTTCACACATGCGCGCCAGTCAGCGATTTTGCTTCCAGCACACACTGGATCACAGCACTTGCTGCAGTGCACATTTTCATTGTTTGCTGCCACTTGCACTCCACTCCATGCATCATCACACGCACACGATGCACAACCCTTGCGTGTTTGCAGCTCCTGCACTCACATCACTCTGCTGTGTCCCGCCCACTTGCTTTTGTTCTTGCAGGGACGTTGTGTTCAGCCCTCCTCGTGCCATATTCAACAACGCCACCATCTACTCGCACGTGTTCATCACCAAGGCTGGTGAGTACTGGCTGTTGCGCGCCGTGATGGGTCCCACAACCCTCCAGTTTACTGCAGTCACACACGTACACACGCACACGCACACACGCACACATACTCACACACACACACACACACACACACACACACACACACACACACACACACGCACCACACACACACACACACACACACACACACTCACTCACGCTCGCACATGTGTTTGCTTGCTTGCAGGTCATAGCATTGTGCCAGGAACACCGGGGTATGACAAGGACAATGTGCTGTATGCGCGCTCGCCACTGACGCGACACCTCGTGCCGTTGGAACGCGGGAAGTTGCTCCTCAGCGGCGAAGACGACGCCGGCAACACAAGCGGTGATACAGGGGCTGGTGATGGTGCCAGTCACACGACAAGCCAAAAAGGACCACGTGGTGGTGGTGATGATGACAGCAGCGCGAGGAGCGATGATCACACGCCCCTGCAGCCGCAGAACCACCTGCGCGACCACGTCACGCTCATGTATGTGCCGGACGACACGGTACGTATTGTGCAGCTTGTTGCGGCGACAGTGACAGTGGCATCGATGGCGGCGGCGGCGGGATGGCGTGGGTTCATGTTGTGGTTGTTGTGGATTGATGTGCATAAGGCATGCTGGTCTGGCTATGGTGCCATTGTTACCGCCCTGACATGCATCGTGCGTGCATGCCTATGTGTGTGTGTGTGTGTGTGTTTGTCCAGGCGTACGATATCCGTGTTCTTCCTGTCCCGCTCAAGCTGGTCCGATACAAGACATATCACCCCGTCGTCGACATTGCCGACCTCCTCGTCTCCCGCAGAGACTGGCGGGTGTGTTCGCTCGCCACCGTATTTGTTTTTGTTTGTGCGTGTGTGTATGTGCGTTTGTGTGCGTTTGCTTGTTCGCGTCGCAGGATTGTGGCTCGGCGTGCGCTTGAGCTGTATCACTTTATCTGCCCACATCCTCACCAACATGCCCCTCCCTCGCCTCACTGCCGCCCCCCGTACCAGCCACTCGACGATGCGGTGACGCGCGATGAGAGCGGGCAGCGAGGCAACGCCACGTTCACCTTTACGTTCCGGCCAACGAGCATAGGGCTGTACCGGCTGGTGATCACAGTCAATCAGGGACTGGGGCAACTCCGGCACACCCTCGGCTTCACAGACAAGGTTGGTGCAGTCATGGATGTGAAGGCGGTTGTGGGATGGAGAGGGAGAGAAGGGAATGACATGGAGAGGGAGGGAAGGGAACACATTTAGTGTTTTCGTTGACACGTGATACAGGGAGCTTGCCTTGCTTGGAAGAACGACCCAAATGCACTGCTCAACCATGCACAAACGCCTGTCACGTCACCTTCCACGCGCTGTTCTTCGACTCGGGCTGCTGCTGTTGTTGTTGTTGTTGTTGTTGTTGTTGTTGTTGCGTGTCGTCGGCGACAGGACATTGATGACGTGAAGGCGCTGTTCCTCAACAACAGCCTCTCTGTGCTCGGCATCACGTATGCTATCACCATCCTACACCTCATCTTCGACTACCTCGCCTTCAAGGTCAGTCGCAGAGTTTGGGGGGTTGTGTGTATGTATGCGTGCGTGCGTGTGTGTATGTGTGTTTGTGCATGTATGCGTGTGTGTGTGCGTGTGCGTGCGTGTGTGCATGCGTGTATGCCTGTGCGTGTGTGCGTGCGTGTATGTGTATGTGTATGTGTAAATGCATGTGTATGTGTAAATGTATGTGTATGCGCATGCGTGTGGGTGTGTGAGTGTACGTGCGCGTGTATTCCGGCGTGCATGAGCACCTATTTTCAAATCGCATCCATCTCATCATTTTGCGTGCTCTCTTTCCAATTCACACCTGTAGAACGACATTGGCTTCTGGCGCGGGCGCAAGGTTCGTGACAGCAGCGTTGTGTGAATTGGCAGTGCATCCACTTGGCGTTCGCATCGCTGAAGCCAAACACCATCACTCGTCATCACTCGCCCTCACTCACCATCACCGTGCGTGCACTTGTGCTTGCTGCATCAGCACTTTGCTGGGCTGTCGCGGCGCGCAGTGATGTTCCAGTTTGCCTCCACCGTCATCATCTTTCTCTACCTCCTTGATTCGCAGCAGGTGTGACCACAAGACACGCACGCACACGCACACATAGACACAGACACACACGCACGCACGCACACACACGCGCACACACACACACACACACAGAGAGAGACAGACAGACAGACAGACAGACAGACATACGCACACACGCACACATACGCACACAAACGCACGTACAAGATGCGCGCTTGCGTGTGTACGTGTGGTCATGTGTGCTCCGTGACATGTGTGCACGTGTTTGATGTTGTTCAAATGATGCATTCAACACGACGCTCAACCATGCGTGCATCATGTGCGTGTCGTGTGGTTGACACATGCGCAGACGTCGATGATCATTCTGGGAGTGACCGGATTTTCGGTCCTCGTTGAGGGCTGGAAGGTGCGACTCGTGGTGGTGGGTCGTATGTTCGGTGTGCTGGGGAACGTGCGTGGTGCCTGCATCACAACAAGCACGTAGGGCTTCTTTGCCCCCTTGTTCCCTTCCCTCACTTCCCTCACTCGCACCCCTCACACAAAACCACTGTGCAGGCGATGAAGGTCCTGCGACACCACACCACGGACAGCAGTGGCAGCAGCAGCAGCGTTGATGACTCGTCTGAACCATCGCTCGAGCTCAAGACGGACGAGTACGACGCGCTGGCCATGCGATATCTCGGATGGGTCAGTTGCGCACACCTCTGTACACACACACACACACATGTAACAGGAACTCACACACATGCAACATGAACTCACACACAGACACACACATGCAATAGGAACTCACACACACACACACAGACACACACACACACACATACACACACACAGACACACAGACACAGACACACACGCACATGAACAAGCAACCACATGAACGCTCGCATTCACACTCAATCCGCCCATGGGCGTCACGTCTGTGCCTTCTTGGCGTTCCTCGCGCGCGTGTGTGTGTGCTTGCTGGCGTCCGTGTTTTAGGCCCTTGCGCCGATTGCCTTGGCGTTTGCCGCGTACTCGCTCGTGTACACGCCCCACAGGAGCTGGTACAGCTGGGCACTTGCATCCCTCGCAAAAGGTGCCGCTGTGTGAGGGCGACAACTGCACTGCAATCAGCCGCTGATGCTTTACGTTTTTCTCATGCTCGAATGCACCGAGGGATGATACCTCCATCGACGTGCCTCTAACGACACATACGCACACACACATATGCACACACACACACACACATCCGCACGTGCAGGCGTGTATGTGTTTGGGTTCATCTTCATGACGCCGCAGCTGTTCATCAACTACAAACTCAAGTCTGTGGCGCACCTGCCCTGGCGTGCTCTCATGTACAAGGTGAGACCCACCATTGTATTCATTGCGTGTCGTGCTCATATGGTGCACACACATGATGCATGCGTACTGTCGTAGGTGTGGGTTGTTTTGGAGTCGTTTGTCTCATGTGCTTGGCTTGTTGTGCCGTTGTGTGACCCCACACCCTTGCATCCATGCTCACTCGTGACTGCGTTTTGATCCGTTTTCCTTTGGTGTTGTTTCGTGGCAGGCGTTCAACACGTTTATCGACGATGTGTTTTCATTCATCATCGCCATGCCCACCGCCCACCGCCTCGCCTGTCTGCGCGATGACGTCGTCTTCATCGTCTATCTCTACCAGCGCTGGTGCGCACACGCGTGCGAGCACACACGTACATGCATCCACGCACATGTGCATACAAGAAACAAAACTACAGAAACCACACACAGACAGACAAACCCGCACATGAGCAGAACACAAACACACACACACACACACACAAACAAACAAACACACACACACAATCAGCGCACGCATAAGCACCACTGTATCCTCTTGTAACTGACACCGCTGTGCCCTGCTCTGTTTGCGTGCAGGTTGTATCCCGTGGACAAATCCCGCGTGAATGAATTCGGGTTCAGTTACGAGCACACGCACGAAGAGAAGCACCAAACCGGCGGCGATGGCGCTGATGGTGGCAGTGGTGACGCTGCTGGTGATGGTGGCGGTGACGGTAGTGGAAACGGTGCTGATCGTGACAATGAAGGTGGCGGTTATGGTGGAGAAGTGTATGGGCAGAGTGGTCAACGTGACGATGACGATGAAGGTGGTGCTTCTGGCGTGGCATCAGAGGGGCAGAAGAAGAGGCTGAGACGACGCCACGTGGCAACACAATAGCAACCGCCGTGTACTACTTTTGTGATCGAATACAATAAACAGACCGTTTAGTCAGGGCAGAAGTGGGCGAGTGTACCCGGCATTCACACACACACACACACACACACACACACACACACACACACACACACACACACACACAAGCTCAGGTGCTTGCAAGCTTGACAGTCTTGCCCGAGCCGCCAAGCAGGGTGGCAATGTCGCCAAAGACAGATGGGCGGAGGCCACCGCGGTCCGCTGCCCTGCACTGCGCCCGGCGCTCTGCAATCATGAGTGGCGTTTCGTCAGCTGCGTCGCGCGCTGTTGCATCGGCCCCATGGTCCAGCAGTGCACACACGGCCGTGCGGTGGCCGTTCACGACCGCCCAGTGCAGCGGTGTTCGTCCCCACGCGTCTCGCATGTGCAGACACACGTCCCCGACAGTGCACGTGCCACCACTGCGCTTCTGGTGTGCGCCTTTGGTAGCCTTGCTGCCTTTGTTGCGCGATGCCGCTGCTTGCCTTGTCGCCTTGCCCTTCTTGCTCATCTCTTGTGACAGCAGCAGCTGCAGCAGCCGCGTGCCTGCCCCACCCCTCGCTGCATGGTGCACCGCAGTCATCCCATCTCCGTCCCTGCGCACAGCATCATCGCCGCCGCGCGTGTCGGGATGGCACAGCACTGCCCGCACTGTTGCTTCACTCCCCGACCCGCACGCCAGGTGCAGTGGGCGCTGCTGTGTTGGCCTGTCCGTGCCAGCACCATTTGCCATCATGCTGCCGTTACTCGTGCTGTCGCCAGCGCTCATGTCACTGGCTGTACCACTCGCTGTGCTGGCGCTGGTGGTATGGCCGCTCGTGAACGGGGTACATCCGTGCTCACACACATCTGCCAACCTCACGTGCGGGTTGAGGAGGCGCACCACGCCATCGCTCCCGTGCCTGCAAGCAACGGCATAGGCGACAGCCAAACACCTGCGGCGCATGAGAGGCGTCGCGCCACCATGCGCAGCACGTATCAGCAGCTGCATCACGGCCGTGTCGTTGCTCTCTGCAGCCCAAGCAAGCAGCCGCCGCGTCTCACGCTCCCGCGCACCATTGAGTGAAGTGGTCATGGGGGTGGGGTGGTGTCTGCTGCCGTTTGTGCTGCCTGTTCCGCTCGAATCCCTGTGCGCCTGCACGCCATCAACACCACCATCAGCATCGTCATCGTCATTGCAGTCGTTGAGTGGAGCCATATCTGGGAATGCGGCAATCACGGCTTGCTCCAGCTCCACAATCGTTGATGTCAGCACAACAGCGGGTGCAATGGCAGCGCGTTCAGCAAACGTACCAATACCACCCCCATCGCTCGTGCTGTTGTTGCTGCTGCTGCTGGTGGTGGTGGTGGTGCTGGTACTGCCGTTGCTGTGGTGCCTGGTGTTGATCTCTGCCAGCAGCGCGTGCACGGCGCGAACGGCGCGCAGGGAATCGCCCCCGAGCTGTGCGAATGTGTCGTGCGGTGATTGCATCGGCACAGGTAAATGCTGACTCAGCACATCCGCAATCAGCTGTTGCAGAGGTGTGTCCAGCCGCGTATCCACACCAGCAGCCGATGTCATGCAAGCCTGATCAGGTCGAGATGATGATGATGATGATGATGTGGAGGATGGTGATGGTGACAGCGCCGGGTAAAGACGGGATTGCGCACGCCAGAGATGCTTGCGTGCAAGCTTGCCTGATGAGGTGGTCGGAAACGTGCGAATGCACGTCATCGTTCTGGGAACAAGGTACGAGGGCATGTGTGCTCGCAACACAAACAGACACGCTGACCGCAGCAGCTCACACCTTCGACACGATTGCGCTGTGCCGCCGTGCCCTGCATGCAGTGCCATTGTGTTGCCGCCAGGACGGGGTTGCGGTGCTGTCGGGAGGCCGTGGGGGCACGTGTCCACCCCATCGCCACCGCCGTCAGTCCGGCACGTGGACACATGTGTATCCACGTGGTGCTCGTTTGCTGGTGTGACCCAGCACAACAGCCACTGGTTGGCGGCAGTGATTGCCACGGCATCCACTGCTGGCGCCAAATGCTGTTTGTATTGCGATTCAAGCCCGCACAGGTCCACACGTCGCCCAAGCAACTTCACCTGCCAGTCCACCCGGCCAAGTAGCTGCAGTCGCCCACACTCACTGGCAGCGGTGGTGGTGCTGCTGCTGCTGGCGGATGCATCTTTGCTGCTGTGGTTGTCGTGGTTATTGTTGTTGCTGCTGGTGGTGCTGGTACTGCTGCTGCTGTTGGTGATGGTGCCATTCGCCCTCCCGTCCACCAGACGTCTTCCACCACCATGCTGGTCTTCGTCACCGTCATTGTCTTGGTCGTCGCTGGAACACGTGCGTGCAATGTCGCCTGTTCTGTAGGCGGCGCCAACCCCACGCACATACACGAACGACGCGTGCGGTTTCAGTAACAAGCGAGCAGGGCCCTTCAACGCTGTACCTGGCGTGGCTGATAGTGATGATGTTGTTGTTGTTGTTGTTGTTGTTGTTGCTGCTGCTGCTGCTGCTGCTGCTGCTGCGATGTATCCAAGACCCATTTGTCCTCCAACAACCCATACTTCTCCAGTTGCAGCATGACGTGTTGACGGCGACACCACCTCAACGTACTCCTTTGCCAGCACGGGCCAGCGCCGCTGTGCTGCTGGAACAGCGTCAGAATGACCATTGTTGCTGCTACACGCATTGCCATCACTCTCATCTCCGCTGTAACCGTCCTCACCTCCACGACATCCTTCATCGCCACGACCACGACTGCTGCCGCTACCATCATCACCGTTAAGCAACGCTGTGATCTTGGCGCTGACGTGCTTGTGGTTCTTGACCAGCAGCAGCCGTGCTGTACCCATCGCGCCTCCAACACACCGGTGCACGGGCAGCGATTGGTGCGACTAAACGGGCGGCCACTATGTTGTGTGTGTGTGTGTTGCTGCTGCTGCTGCTGCTGCTGCTGCTGCGATGTATCCAAGACCCATTTGTCCTCCAACAACCCATACTTCTCCAGTTGCAGCATGACGTGTTGACGGCGACACCACCTCAACGTACTCCTTTGCCAGCACGGGCCAGCGCCGCTGTGCTGCTGGAACAGCGTCAGAATGACCATTGTTGCTGCTACACGCATTGCCATCACTCTCATCTCCGCTGTAACCGTCCTCACCTCCACGACATCCTTCATCGCCACGACCACGACTGCTGCCGCTACCATCATCACCGTTAAGCAACGCTGTGATCTTGGCGCTGACGTGCTTGTGGTTCTTGACCAGCAGCAGCCGTGCTGTACCCATCGCGCCTCCAACACACCGGTGCACGGGCAGCGATTGGTGCGGTTGGTGTGGCTGCTGCTGCTTTTCACCCGGGGCCTGCTGCGCAATAGCACCTGAGGCAGGGTTTTCAATCTCAAGCGCAGACTGGTACCCGCAGCACTCCGTGACGCCGTACACGTTGAAGAGCCGACATCGGTGTTGTGCTGGCGCCGTGCCCCACGTCGCAGCCGTCAGCGGCGCCATTGGCTCCCCACCAAGCGCGACTGTGCGCAGTGCTGGCAGCGTTGCAGGACACAGTGCCGCGCGTGGGTAGGACTGCAGCAGGGTTGGCGTGGTGCAGATGTGTGTGGCACGCGTTGCCTGCAGGCACTCCGGCAGCGACGTGAGCATGAGGTGCCGCGGGGCCACGGCGACAGTAGCGTCGGCTGCGCGGGCCATGAAAATGTCACAGAGCGATGGGTCGAAGGTGATGGTGGAGCCGAGGAACACAGCAGAGTTGGCGCTGATGTTGAATGTCGTGCGCTGGTTATGTACAGCCTCGAGCAATGTGCGGCGTGTCACTGCGCAGGCTTTCGGCAAACCCGTACTCCCGGAAGTGAAGAAGATATGGCTCACGTGGTTAACATCAGCTTCGTCGTCGCCGTCGTGGTGGTGGTGGTGGTGGTGGTGGTGGTGGTGGTTGTCGTCGTCGTCGTCATCGTTGTCGTCGTCGTTTACCGCGTGATTGTCCAACCTCTGCAGGCCATGAGCACACCCACCACGTGATGTGCTGGTGCTGGTGCTGATTCCACTGTCATCGTGATCATGCATCGTGGCTATTTGTGTGCAAACGTGCACGTGTGTTGCGGCAGATGGCGGCTGCTGGAGGGAGAGAGACCACGTGCAGCCACGTTGTTTTTCGCTGTCCTTAGCAGCAGCAGCAGTATCGCGTGAGCACTGTTCTTCCACAAGAAGGATCGGGATACCGTGCTCTTGGCACAGCGCAGCCAGTGCGGATGTGGCGCCTTGTAGATCAGCGAGGGCCGCGACCACAGGAACAGTGTTGATGATGCGATGGCGAGCTTCCTCCAGCGTGCAGTCGGGTGCGACTGGCACAAGCGTCAGTCCAGCCTCAATCACTGCCACCTCGCTCGCCACCAACTCCACGCCGTTGTCCATGCACACTGCAACAGCCACGCACGTCTCCACTGTTGTCAACCAACAACAGCTCGTGTTAGAAAAGCGGGTGCAAGGTGGTCACCAAGCAAAGGTGGGACTGCGCGACCACGAACACACAGAGAGACACAGATAGAGATGCAGAGGCAGGGAGGGACACACACGCGTACACGCATGCGCACACAGACACACATGCAAACATACATGCAAACACACACGCGTACACGCATGCGCACACAGACACACATGCAAACACACATACAGACACAGACGCACACGCACACATCCACACGCGTCCCTACGTCATGCAACTTACGTGTGCTGGGCAAAGACAGTGTTGTAGGGTGGCATGCTGCTGTCGCTACCTCCAAGACCAGCTTGCTGATGGCCGCAGCGAGCGGCTCGACATCAATGCGCCGCACCACAACATTGCCACTCGCAGCGCCACCAGCAGCACATGAGTGCACCCACATCATCGTCCGTGCGCTTGCTGAAAATTATATGAAGATAGCAGCAAATATTCAGGACTTTGCCCAAACAAAAACAACGGACGTTGCTCACCTCTCACCTTGCTCTGCTCCCTCTGCTCTCTTCTCCGCTCCCACCCTCCGCTCGCCCACCCTCGTCTCGTGGTTGTTGCACGCCGTGTCCCTCAGCGACAGCTGCTTGATGGCTGTACGGCCACGCCGAGCGTGCCTAGCACCAGAGCTGCACGCGTCAAACCCATTTGCCAGTGCCAATCACGAAGCAGAGAGCGGGTCGCACAACAGTCATGCGACGGATGGGCTTGCCAGCACGAAGACCGGCTTTAAGGTGCCGCGTGGAAAGCTGGTGCAGGTTGACGTGTGCCTGCCTGTGCCACACCCAGTTCGACTGCTGGAGCACCCAAAGCAGTGCATTCGTGACCTGAAGCAGCACGCCTGGTCCGAGTTCTTCCGCAAGGTTCTACTTGCCCCCGATCAACAACGCCCAGCAACCTGGTGGCACAACCGCCTCTCCAACGAGGTGTGTGTGTGTGTGTGTGCATATGAGTTGGGGGTGCGTGTGCGCGTATGTGTGTGTGTGTGTGTGTGTGTGCGTGTGTGTGTGTGTGTGTGTGTGTGTGTGTGTGTTGGTAGAGTGCGTGCGTGGGGACGGGTTGTGTTTGGGAAGGTGTTTGCACAGGTAAATTCCTCGTGAATATATTCCTCGAGAATATGCTCCTATGGGTCGTATCTTTCAGGATGCCCACGAGCTGTACACGAATGGCATGAGGATCGCACCTTTCTTGTTCGCCAGTCGGACCAGTGCTGTGCAGATGTGCTGATCTCTGTATGGTCCCGTGGAACATCGCATCACGTCGCATTTACCTGGACGCACTCACACAACAGCGGTGATGCGGGTGAACAAACGCCGCGTCTCGCACTTCTTCCCACACCAGCAACAGACGGCAAGGATGCACCTGATCGCATGTTCTCATCCATATCTGATTTGGTGGAGCATTTCCAACACACCCCGCTCACACTCCCAAGCGGTCAAGGTCCGTGCAACTTTGCACATTGAATTGGAGCGGAATGAGACTTCACCCCTGTCCGCACGTGCGTGTGTGTGTGTGTGTGTGTGTGTGTGTGTGTGTGTGTGTGTGTGTGTGTGTGTGTGTGTGTGTGTGTGTGTGTGTGTGTGTTTGTGTGTGTGTGTGTGTGTAAGTGTGTGTGTGTGTGTAAGTGTGTGTGTGTGCCTGCAAGTTTGTACGTGCGTACACACATGTGTGCATTTGCTTCGGATAACCCAGTTGTGTGCGTGCGTCGTGTTTTCATGCGTGACCTCACCGCTCCACACCAGGACAACAGCTGCTGGTGCGGCCCGTCGCATATGCAGCCGTGGACGCGCAACCGCCGGCGCCTTCCGGCATCTTTGGCGATGCGCAGGGGCAGCGGTAAACACGTTGTCTTGCACACAATGGGCACGTGGGCGAGAAAGAGGGTTGGGTGTGCGCATATGGCTGTGTGCGGTAGCGTGGAGTAACATCATTTTTGGCGCTTCTTTTCACTGGTTTCTATGACACATGCCGTTGTGTCCATGAACATCACGTACCTGTGTGTGTATGTGTGTGTGTGTGTGTGTGTGTGTGTGTGTGGTGGCAGGGAGGTGAATGCGCAGGGCTGGGCGTGGACCGCTGTTGGAGGTCTGAATGGGCACGAGAGGTACTGGCTCGCGTTCGTCACGGATCAAGGCGCCATTCAGCCCATCTGGAACGAGCACATGTCGCTCGCAGAGGTCAGCGGGTGTGCGCATTTGTGTGTGTGTGTGTGTGTGTGTGTGTGTGTGGGATGCGCGCGTGCGAGCGTGTGGAGATGTCAATGAATGGTGGAGTGAGTGTGTGGCTTTGTCTTTAAGCGCATCACCAGGGCCTGCTGCTCACGTTTACTTGCTGGTTGACATAG